>NC_084821.1:12380087-12469677 GCF_958449725.1 Rosa rugosa
AAGTTCCTCTTGCCAAATGGCACCTTGATTACTGTCACAGAATGCGAAAACGCATGTAGAGAACGAAAATGAGTTCATTTGCAATGACTCTAATGATTGCGAACAAGAGCGCATCTTAGAGAATTTTATGTGTCTCTCTAGTGGACTCTATGTCACTATTCGAGCTATTAAATCCAATAAAGTTATGAGAGATGATCTCTTGGATTTAGACACATATTGGCTTTGTCACGACAGGATAGGTCATCCTAGTCATGATATGATCATCCGTCTACTAAAGACTTCACATGGACATCCTTTCTCTTGAGCGAAACGAAGCATGAATCAAAGGTTGATTCCTGGACTAAGCATGACCGCCGCCGCTGCCTAGGGCACCGCCGCCATCCACGACCAGCCTAGGGCTGGCACAGTCCCTATCCATAATGTCATGGATGGCGTCCATCATGGTGATGGCGCCCCAGGTGATGCTACAATCACCAACTTTGCTTCAAATAGTATTTCAGACGCTCAGGCCCAACCAAAATCCTCATTGGTTACTTCTAGGGCCTCACGCTCGTTTTACAAAGCTCGTTCCTTAGGAAAATTAGGACTGAGACCGTCCTATGCAAAGGATATGATAATACTCATTCTGTTCTTACATGGGGATTTTGTGGACTGATTCAACCAACTTACGGACGTTTAAATACGGACGTTTAAATATCTCATGATGTTGGTTGACAATCAAACATGCTAGTCACGTGTTGTGTCATTGTCCACCTGTAAATGCTGCATATACTACACTCCTAGCACATATCATATGACAACGGGCTCACTCCTCGGATCATCCTATTCCGTCAATTGGACTTGACAATGCTAGAGAGTTTGCATCGAAGACTTTCGATGGTTATTGCATTGGGACTAATGTTGGACATCATATTCCTATGAACACACCCAAAAGGTCTCGCGGAAACGACTACGATGGTAGCCCGAATATTGGTAATGCGCACCAATCTCCTTATATGCGCTTAGGGTGATGCAATATCGCATGCAGCTATGCTAATTCGTCTACGACCTACCGCAACTCAATGTATCTCTGCATTACAGCTAGTGACTGGGTACAACTATCGTACTTACGCATATTTGAGTGCGCCATTTATGTGCTAATTGCGCCGCCACAGCACACTATGATAGGTCCTTACAGGTGAATGGGCAACTCAGTTGGATTTGAGAATCCAACAATCGTCCGCCACTTAATGCCTTTGCTAAGCGTTCTCCTTACCGCTAGATTTGCGGATGTCACTTTGATGAGACAGTCTTCCAGTCGTTAATGGGAGATAAGAACACAGATGTTCAGTAGGAACTACAGGAATTGTCGTGGTATGTCCCCACTATGTCTCATCTCGATCCCTGTTAAAGTGACAAGATCACACATCTGCTGCAAATATGCTTGCAAGGAAGGACGTCCCTACGAGAGGATGTAGCGCCACCCTACACGGAGGTAGGCATGGCGCCAACGCCAAAAAGAGTGGCACTCTGGCTTTATAGGCCATGACCCCAGCTAGGATGCGTGGGAAGCCCGTGGGTTCGAAGAATACTTTGGCACATTCCAATCCTTTGATCATCAAGACTCAAAATCCGTCTCATGAGAATCTTCCGGATTATGGTTATCGTTGGGGGACGCCTCAACGTTAGAACCTATTCTTGAGAATATAGAGCTCTTTGAAAATTACACTAGTGTACATGATACGTGGGATAGAAACTCCATCATAATTGATGATATAGTTGCGCATGAGTTTGTTGAGTGGATGATATCGAACCACAGTCCATTTATGAATGAATGCCAACGTAGAGAGATTTGGCTTGGCCTAAATGAAAAGATGCGATCCAGGTTAAGTTGGATTCTCTAACGAAGAGGAAGGTTTTTGAGCCAGTGATGTCAACACCTCATAACATAGAACCCGTTGACTAATGGGTCTTCGTTAGAAAGCGTGTTGAGAAAAAGATATGGTCATCTCGCCTTACGGCGCAAGACTTCTCACAAAACGCCCTGGAATCGACTACGATGAGACATATTCTCTCGTAATGGATGTCATTGCACTCCACTACCCTGTCAGTTTGGTAGTTTCTGAATAACTGAACATGCAGCTTACAAATATGGTCACTACGTATCTCTATGGGGATCTAGATATGAAATGTACATGAAGGTTCATGGTGAACTTCAATTACCCAAGTCAAGTGGCTCTAGACCACGGAGCACGTTTACAATAAGATTGAAGCGCTCGCTAAAGTGACTACTTGATTGGGACGGGATATGCCCACGCGTTTCTATAACAAGTTCTATCGCGGTTTATGTTGGACATGATCTTCATTGGAAGCCTTTAAAGAGTTAAGGGAAACCGCTGAACACTTGAAATCTTAGTTTGAGATGAAGGATTTTGGGAGAACATGATTATGTCTCGGTTTGGAACTTGAGCATCGTCTTGATAGATGCATGCTTAGGCATTTTGACAAGGTCAAATCTTCAAGCACCCCCATGATCGTCCACAGTCTAGATCCTGAAAATGATCCTCTTCGTTCAAAGGATGATGACGAAGACGTGCTAAAGGCAAAAGTGCCATGCTTAAGTACAATAGGCGCATTATTGTACTCACCTCAATGCGCAAGACCAAACATCTCATTTGCAGTGAACTTGTTAGCTAAATATAGCTTTGCGCCAACGCGACGCCATTGAATTTGTGTAAAAGATATCTTTCGGTACTTGAGATGTACGATTGATATGGCCTTGTTCTATCCCTACAGAGAGACGATGGATTCGGACTTATCACACACCAAGAATGCCGCCAACACTGGCCTGCGTCCTCTATCTCCATCCCAAAACGACATGTGTTTTGGAAGGTTTTGCTGATGTTTGGTATCTCTATAACCCACATAAAGGTCATTCTCAAACTGGTTAAATGTTCACCATGGGTAAGACCGCGATATCTTGGAGGTCTACAGAATAGACCCTAGTCGCTATATCTTCAAACAATGCAGAGATTATTGCTCTTCACGAAGTGGTTCATGAATGTATATGGATTGGATCCATAATTACGCATGTTCGAACAATTGTGGTTTGAAGTCTACCACAGATGAGCCTACAAGCATTTAGGATAATGCTGCTTGTTTTGAACGAATGAAACAAGGCTACATCAAAAGCGACAACACCAAGCATAATCAGCAACAATAGACTCTCCTCAAGATCAAAGTGAACTAGGTTCGATCTGAGGACAGTATGGCAGACTTGCTCACTAAGTCAATGACTAAATTCCACTTTAGAGAAACATGTTGGTAGTATCGTTTGGGGAAGTTATCCGAACTCCCATGACCGTAGTCATTAGGGGGAGATGCAGACATCCAGGGGAAATTTCTACATGAATGGTCTCGAAACGTGAAGGGTGTGTTGTGCTCTTTTTCCCCTTCGACCAAGGTTATTTTTGTCCCACTGGGTTTTTGTTACTTGGCAAGGTTTTTAATGAGGCAACGAGAGGAGCACCACGTTTGGGCGACACAAGGGGGAGTGTTCAAGTAAATCCAGAATATGTGTCTGGCCCAAACTCTAGGTTACTTGACCTAGTTGTAATAGGGTTTTGAATTAGAGATATTCTCAGAGATATTCATAGATATCCGATTAATTGTACGATTATCTTTCCTTGTACAACTCTGATTCTATGTCTTGTAATCCTCTATATAAATATTCCCTTATTATCAATGAAAGTATGACTACTCAATTCTCTCCCAATTTCTGTTTTCCTTAAACACTATAGGTAATATAAGGAAATTTTGAAAAGAAAAAAAAATTGAATGTTATACTAATAGGGGAGGTAAGAAGAGTATTTGTTTTTTTTTTTTCTTTTTCTCTCTTTGTCCTTATTTGTCTTTTCATATGAGTGAACAAAGTGTATTGATAATTGAAAAAAGATGGAGGTTCAAATATCAAATTTTGAGGTCCAACTAGAACCACCCTTATTTTTTTTGGTACAAGTCATTTGAGGTCCTTTCACCGAAACCTATAATGACATGGTAAGTTTCGCTATTGTAAAATTGTTTACTATCAAGTACAAGAGAAATGTTTGACTTTTAAATACAATAACAAATTACATATAAGTGTCATTTTAGGACTTTAATTAGTCATAAGGCCACTTAAACTTTTTTGTACACATAAGGCCACTTTAGAGCCCAAAACCATCAGCTTCTTTTTGTGTTGTTCCTATTTTGCCCTCAACCCCCTTTCTCTCTCTTCTTCGATAGAGCGAAACAAATCGCATTCTCATCTTTCTCTCTCCCCCTCCCTCCCTCCCCTTCACAAACTGACATGACAACGTTGCAGACCTCACGATCTCGACGGTGAAGTATCGATCGTCAAACGACGAGTAGATTTCGAACCTGGCCCGAAGTATCTTGTTCTCCACAAGCCGGGATAGAGTGATCAAGCCTCTCCACTGTTCGAATTGGTCGTCGGGCTGTCAGGAGAGAGTGATTGAGCCTCTCCACAGTTCGAATTCATTGTTGAGATTTCTGATGCGGGCCGGGCCGGAGGCGGTGTGCATCACCGGAGGGAATGGCTTCATCGACCACGGTCAGAGTCTCCTCCATCTTCCGCCGCGACCAGATCGTCATCCTTATCGTCCACAAGATCTGGTATGCGAGCGTGGGTCGTGGATCTGGTATGCGAGTTGAGGTCGTGGATCTGGAGCTAGGCTCTGGCGATCTGGAGTGACGAAAAATGATGTTTAACGGCGACCAATTGTCTCTCTCTCTCAGTGCCCAGCGCTGTGATCTCCGCCAGAGACAACATTTTCCAAGGTGTGGAGAAGGAGGTGGAGGAGCGGGTTCAGAGGCATTTATTCTGGTGAGATCGAACTGTTGGTTCAACGACGATTACGGCGAGGTGATCTGAGAGATTACGGCGAGGTCTAGTTCGAATTCGCCGTTTGGTCAGATAGCTATCCTCCGTCTCGTAAGCCCCTCTCTCGAACGACGTCATTTTTTGGTGTGAATTTGAGTATATGTTGAGCATATGTTGAATGATTTCTCCATGTTCTATGCACAGAAAGCTACTTGTTCTGACCTTGAAGAGAAAGCTACTTGTTCTGACCTTGAAAGAGAAAGATTAATACTGGAATATTTGTTTTTTTTTATTAGTAAGTGATTAAGCTGGTGGGATTGACTAGATATGTCAATATGAATAATTTTGTGTTTAATCAAAATGTTGATGCTCAAGGAATGCTGATGCTCTTTACAATTGTTATAAATGGCTATTTAACCAAGGGATAGTAGCTTTCTATTTTCTTATGCTAGTATATTTTCAAACTAATGTTAATAGCTTCTGTTTTCATTTTGATAGATTTCACGTTAGTAGCTTTTTATAACTGTTATAGTGGTTTTTCAACAAAGTGATAGTAGTTTTCTATGTCTCTGTTAATATCTTTTTAAGCTGATGTTAGTAGCTTTTGTTATAATGGCTTTTTAGCACATTGACAGTATAAAACTTTCTACATCTATCTATTGTAATAGATTTTCACAACTGTGGTAGTAGATTTTTAAAAATATGGAAGTAGCTTTTTATTTTCATAATTTTGTTAGACTTTGAGAATAACTTTCTTAGTCTATGAGAGTAGCTTTGTTTCTACTTGGTAGTAGCTTTTGGTTTTTGTGATTGTATGTTTTGGTGTTGGTTAGTATAGTTTTTGTTTTGCTTGATAGTAGCTTTTGGTGATGGTGAGAGTAGCTTTTGTTACTGGTGATGGTGACAGTAGCCATTTGTTGCTGGTGAGAGTATCTTTTTGTGTCGGTGACAATAGCTTTTGTTGCTGGTGATAGTAGCTTTTGTTACCTCTTTGGAAATCTCACCAGCGTTGCTTTTGTTTGTGACAGTAGCTTTTGTTGCTGGTGATAATAACTTTTGTGACCTCGCCGGAAATCTCACCAACGTAGCTTTTGTTGCTAGTGACAGTAGCTTTTGTGACCTCACTGGAGGTTGCCGGAAATCTCATCATAGTAGTTTTTGTTGCTAGCCACAGTAGCTTTTGGTGTTAGTGACAGTAGCTTTTGTGGTCGCTAGAGTTTGCTGGAAGTTGGCCGGAGACTTGCCGGAGTTGGTCGGAGGTCAGCCGGAGTCCCGCCGGAGACCTGTCAGAGTTGGCCAGAGGTCGGCCGGAGTTGATCGGAGACCTCGCCGGAGAGGAGAGAGAGAATGATTGTTGACTTTTTACTCTAGTGGCATTTATGTAAATATGTTGGTTTTTATATCCAAAATATAACACCATTTTTAATCTAGTGGTCTTATGAGGGAAAAAATTAGTTGGTAACCTTATGACTAAAAAAACATTCAAAGATGCACTTATATGTAATTATTCCTAATTACAATTGCTTACTCTAAATCGAAGGATATATATATATATATATATATAATACGAATGATTATAATTTCATGAAGAAACTGTTGATAATTACGAAAAAACGGCGGTGGATAATAGTCATAATACCTGATTTTCAAAATTTAATAACCATACAAAATTCCACTTCAACCCTCGAGCTTCCTCACACTTTCAATGACCCCAGAGGGCATTCCCGGTAATTTCACCAGTCCTAAGTATACCCACCCACCCACCCACCACCGGGATTGTCGTCGTCACTTTCAGTGGATGCGTGACTCTGGTGACGACTGACAGTGACTTTCTCAGCCGCCATGAACTCCACAATCCGCACTTCTTATCTCTCTCTTTCCCGCGGCCGGAAAATTCCCAAACCGGAATCGCCGAACCTCCAACTACCTCCTCGTTCCGTCAACTCGCCGAACCGTTGCAACGGTTTCCGAAACGTTTCGCCGGCCAATTCGCTGCTGAGAATTGGACTCCGGCATGACTCGGCTCACCTCCGCAGCGTTCAATCTAGACGAGTTAGGGTTTCGTCAAAGAACGCTCAATTCGGCTCGTTCGCGGACGGGAGCGAAGCTCAGGCACCGAGCTTCGGGGAGTTTATTACATCGGAGAGAGTCAAAGTGGTGGCGATGCTCGCTTTGGCTTTGGCTCTGTGCAATGCCGACCGCGTTGTGATGTCGGTGGCGATTGTGCCGTTATCGCTCTCTAATGGTTGGAGCCGATCGTTTGCTGGTATTGTTCAGGTGGTTTTTTACTGCTCATTTCTGTTTTCTTTGAAATTATGAGCTTAAAAAGTTTGAGTTTCTTTTGAAATTTTGCTTAGAATTGAAAATGATAAATGAGTTATATAAGTGACTCTTTGTTAGGAAAGAGTTGAACCAATTCAGTATGGAAAATTTGCTCATTCTCGTGAAGAATCTGTTCGGATTTCTCAATGTTGAATTGTTAATTTTTGTAGCTAAAGCAGTGTGTACTAAGGGTTGTTCAATAATCAAAGTGTTGTTCATATCGAAATTTTGAACTCTTAAATGTAAACTTCACTTATGGCAGTCATCTTTCCTGTGGGGATACCTTGTATCTCCGATAGCTGGAGGGACACTTGTAGACTACTATGGTGGTAAGGCAGTCATGGCCTGGGGAGTGGCTTTGTGGTCTATGGCTACCTTCCTTACACCGTGGGCTGCTGAAACTTCGCTATGGCTTCTCCTCGCAATGAGAGCTCTCCTTGGCATCGCCGAAGGTGTGGCTCTTCCTAGCATGAACAACATGGTAGCAAGGTAAATATGGTCTACAACTTCCCTTTTTCAATTACAAAATACGTTGTTAAGTTAAGATGTGCTTTTGAACCGTTTATTTTTCGGCCAATAGTTGGTAAAGCTAAACCTAAAATGATGGTATGAACGGTTTTCTTTTTTCTTTTATTTTTTGTTTTCAGATGGTTTCCTAAGACAGAGCGATCCAGGGCTGTTGGAATTGCAATGGCTGGATTTCAGCTTGGAAGTTCAGTAGGACTCATGCTATCTCCGATTCTCATGTCACAAGGTGGTGTATTTGGACCATTTGTGATTTTTGGTTTATCTGGATTTCTTTGGGTTTTGGTATGGTTATCTGCAACATCAAGTACTCCTGACCGCAGTCCTCAGATATCAAAATATGAATTGGATTACATACAGAGCGAGAGGCAGAAATCCTTTCTGGGGGAAAATAAACCTAAGACAACCAAAGTGATCCCTCCTTTCAGGCGCTTGCTTTCTAAACCGCCCACCTGGGCCTTAATAGTTGCAAATGCCATGCATAGCTGGGTAATGGATACACATCTCATGCCAGGATATTCTACTCTGAGCATCATATTGTCAATTAGCATATGTAGAATATATTATCATGTGTTTGTTTTGTCTGTTCATGTTTATGTAGAGCTTGTATGAAAAGTATGTGTCCACCAACAGGGTCATTAATTTATCATCTTCATTTTTCATATTTTGCAGGGTTTTTTCGTTTTTCTTTCCTGGATGCCCATCTACTTCAACTCCGTGAGGCTCAATATCCTAGCTATTTCTTCTGTATATCTGTTGTGTGGATGGAGACTTATATTGCTTATGACTCTACTACAGGTGTATCATGTCGACCTGAGACAAGCAGCTTGGTTTAGTGCTGTTCCATGGACTGTCATGGCAGTCATGGGATATATTGGTGGTTTGTGGTCGGACATAATGATCCGAAATGGTACAAGTGTCACTTTGACTCGAAATATCATGCAGGTATGTGAAAGAATTACATTAATATTGCAGTTTATACTGTAAGAAGTCTAACTGAAAGAGGGATGGATTCTGAAGGATTTCACTTGAAATACGAAGTGATTAATCGATAGGATAGATGGGAAAGACACTTTTCTAATCTGAGCTTATTTGGAAACAGTATACTGTTTGCTTGTAATCTGGGAGTTAAGTTACAATATAAGATTTCTCATCATCAACCTATTTTTGCAATCAAAAGAATGGTACCCGGCAAAGTAGATCTTCTTGAAGAGAAAAATCTATTTACCATATGACATAATGTTCTGATCATGCTTTATGAAGTGTCAATGTTTGTTCTTTCTGTGCAGTCGATCGGTTTCATAGGTCCTGGGATTGCTCTTGTAGGTTTAACTACAGCAAAAAGTCCATCAGTTGCATCTGCTTGGCTTACTTTAGCAGTTGGACTTAAAGCCTTTAGTCACTCTGGCTTTCTGGTGAATCTTCAGGTCAGCATTTGTGTATATGCTCAAGTCAGATATCGATTAGTAACTTATACTTGATTGTTCAATAATAAGTGAGCTTTAATTTTTTTTTCTTTAACCAGGAGATCGCTCCCCAGTACTCTGGTGTTTTACATGGTATGGTTAATCAAACTAAGTCTTTTCAATATACTTTTTTTTTCTTTTTGTTTTTTTTCGTTATACTAAATGCTTCAGAGCCTGATGTCAATCATTAAATATGGACTAGTAAATTTGGCATATGATGAATGATATGGTAGTGACCCCCTTTTTTTCATCATAGGAATATCAAATACTGCCGGTACATTTGCTGCTATTTTGGGAACAGTTGGAGCTGGTTTTTTTGTCGAATTGGTGGGTTCTTTCCAAGGATTTCTGTTGTTCACGTCACTGTTATATATTCTTGCTGCCCTTTTCTACATCCTATTTTCTACCGGGGAGAGAGTAGATTTTGATGAACCAAGTAAGTATAGTTTATTCTATTACTTCTGTGAACTATATATAATATAACCACAACCCCCACCCTTTCTTGTTGGCTTCAGAGCTTGTCCTACTTGGATGTTGCAGGATTGTAATTTGATAATGTCTGTGATATGGATTAGTAAATGTTAGCTTTCTAGGCAGTACTTTTTTTTTTTTTTAATATCTAGGCAGTACTTTAAGGACTTCAATTTTGGAATATGTCCAACTTTTAGGCAGTATCTTGAGGAAATGTTTTGATTTTGGAACATGATCAACTTCATCAAATCCGTTTCATGCATCAAATTATGGAGATTTAACTTTTTACTGCATTGAAATTTCTGTTGAGCAGCAATCATACTTTTATATCCCTAACATTACCTTTTTGCTTCACAGCTCCAGTATGAGATTCTAAGACTGCTGGCACCAGCATTGCTTGTTGATGATTATATGTGTTCAATT
This sequence comes from Rosa rugosa, assembly GCF_958449725.1. Classification (NCBI taxonomy): domain Eukaryota; kingdom Viridiplantae; phylum Streptophyta; class Magnoliopsida; order Rosales; family Rosaceae; genus Rosa; species Rosa rugosa. Next base: position 12,390,156 of record NC_084821.1, read on the forward strand.
GTAAACTAGTGGATGGTACAGAAGGGAAGGCAAACTAGAGGAATGGTACAGACCATTGGAAATCATCCGTTGTATCATAAATAACCTCTTTCGTCTTTTTGTAATTGAATCTGAAGCTTGTACAGTGGATGTTATTAGTGTTCCTCATGCATCGACAATGTGTTTCAGGTGCATATGGGGATCCTGATAACCAAATTTTGTAAGAGATATCTGTAAATGTGTTTCAAAGAGGTAAGATGCTGCATTCATTCTTCTTACTACTGCCTTTCGATATATATTAGTCTCCCTCGCTCAGTATGAAAATCGACAGAACGTTGATTTGAGCAGCTTTTCGGCCACGGGACCTATAATTTCACGTTATAGGATACCTCAAGTACCACGGGAAGGAGGTGTGATCAAAATAAGAAAAATGGAGGGAATGAAGCGTAGTTTCATGTGTTCTAAGTTGGCCCACTCTCTTGGGCTGGGCTTTAATTCTTAGAATATTTATATTTCTATGTTTGACTAAACCACATAAGAATCTTCCATTGACTGGATCATGTAAAAGTATAAAACCAAAATTGAAACAGGTCTTCCAGTTGTCCTTTGTTCGAAATGGAAGCGTAACTTGAATCAGTCTTCAGCACAAAAATTTGGGCAAGTCCAAGAATTGTAAACTATAATAAACATTGGCAATCAATGAATTATATATTGGTAAGGACCACCATTAATGTTAGAGGGGTACCTGTAACCAGAAACCCATTCGTTTCATTTCAGTTTTTCAACAAAAGATATGATAAAAACCACACCAGCCGGCCTAAACCTCAGGAAATGAAGAAAGCTCAAAGTCCTCATAACCAGAGGAATCAGTTTTCCAATTTTCACTTTGAAGATGACAAGAATAATAAAACCAAGCAACAGAGTGGAAGCCGTTCTGCCCTGAAGCATATGAAGGCTGCAGTGAAGAAAGTTTTCACAGTTCTTTTCTTTCGAAGAAAGGTCAACTCAAAGGCTGCTGCTTCTGCTTCTGTAATTGATCCAAGAAGAAACAGTAATAGAATCAGAGGAGTTTCATGTAAGTTTCACTATTGGCTTCTGATTCTGCACAAAGCTTTTATCATCACCTATATTGCAGGTTACTTAGAAATGCTATATATAGGTGATAGAATTGGTGGGATTCTTTCAATAGTCAAATATTGCATTGAGAATTTGTTTTTGTTAACAGTTTCCAATGTTCTGCAGCTTCAACCGATGGTTCATTGGGGAGTACTGACACTAAGAACTCATCAAAGCTCAAGTTATCTGGGTCTTCTGGTTCTTCTACTACTCAGATTGGAGTAATTGAGACGACAAATTTCTCCTACGAAGAGATTTCTAAGGCAACCGAAAAGTTCTCTCAAGCAAATAAAATTGGTGAGGGTGCTTTTGGGACAGTGTACAGGGGAAGGCTCGGGGATGGATCTCTTGTTGCTGTAAAGCGTGCCAAGAAGGTATAGACAGTTTATGATAGAAACTTTTACTAAATATCGAGATAATAGTACCATCTATGGCTTAAGTTCCCATTTTTTTAAAGAATGTATCAGTAGAATCATGGATATTGATGAGTAAATGACAGCATTACAGGAATGAGATAGAACTCTTTGAAATCTCTTGAGCATTTTTTAGACAATAGTTAGGATCATTTGCTAATAGTTTGCACAATGCCTCGAAACCATATGCAGACAGTATCTGACAAGCTCTTAGCATTGGAGTTCAAGAATGAAATACTCACCTTGTCCATGATTGAGCATCTGAATTTGGTAAGATTATATGGATATTTGGAGCATGGGGACGAGCGGATTATTTTGGTTGAATATGTTGGCAACGGAACACTACGGGAACATCTGGATGGTAAGCCTTGTGCATAATAGTTATGAAAATCTATAGGGTTAGTCAGTAGAAGCTGGAAAGCAGAAACGAAAGTACTTGAGTATATGGTAAACTCAACTTTAGGCAGAATGAGTAAAATTCTACTGAGAAGCTGGAAATATAATCCATGACATTCAACTGAGCTTTTGTCAAAATTCATATTTCAAAAGAACATGAGTTAAACCAAACTAAAATGAGAACTGATGGAAAACGCATTCTAAGAATAAATTGAATAGTTGATCGTTGATCCATTTGATCAACTTCTGCTTACCCCAACCGGCAAAGGATCTCAGGAGTCTAAATACCACCACTGTTGGAAGTTCTAAATATAATAAGAATCTAGAAAATAACGTTGATATTGGGATTGATTAGTCAAGTTACTATTTATGAAGGTACACGCGGAAATGGACTTGAAATTGCAGAACGGTTAGACATCGCAATTGATGTGGCTCATGCAATTACCTATCTTCACACGTACACAGGTATGCACTTCATTTTCATTCCAAAGTACTTGGACCAAATTATTGTCCAGAAGTTTATGTTAGGTAGCTTCTTTGGCCTTTTTTCGTTTCAGTTTATGGACTTCACTGTGGAGACCATATACCCATAGCTTTCCTTTTGTTATGGTATGGTGAAGAAACAAGTAAAAACAGACCTGTTCTAACATGTGTATATCTTAGTTAAGAAACAACTCCTTGTGACACAGTTTCATATTATTGTATGGTATTTGAAAAACCTAAAACAGTCTCATGTATTTTGACAGATCCTCCAATAATCCACAGAGACATAAAATCATTAAACATCCTCATCACAGAGAAATTACGGGCGAAAGTAGCAGACTTTGGGTTTGCACGATTGTCTGCAGACCCTGATGCAACTCATATTTCAACTCAGATTAAAGGAACGGCAGGCTACTTGGATCCTGAGTACCTCAAGACTTATCAGCTCACCGAAAAGAGTGATGTTTACTCCTTTGGTGTGTTGCTTGTAGAGCTGATGACAGGAAGACGACCCATCGAACCCACCAAACCAAACAATGAAAGATTAACAACAAGATGGGTAAGAATTCAGTATCGATCTGAGCATCCTGAAATTATAAGACAAACATAAAAATGCAGATTAAGTGAGCTATGCATTGCTTTAGATATTTAGCCTAAGTCTCCACCTTAGGTAGTTAATTGATCATTGCTTTTAGTCTTGAATTAAGATTGACCCCTCCTGGAGATCCTTTACTTTAGATAGTCTTCACATGTTTATGTGGAGCATAAAGCTATTCGAGTCACATCAGTCCAGCTCTAGTAACAACCACCTTGCTCCTGGTGTTCCAGTTGCACATGAAACATTCATCAAATTAAACCGCTGCAGTGCATAGCAATGGTCTGTCATGTTCCTCTTCAGATGGCTTGTACCCATGTATGATTGATAAAAATTAGGTATTGAAAGTGTGAACCAAAAATCAGCCTAACCATGTTAGAAACACAAGGACAATATTTAATGTAAACATGGAAATGCATATGTTGTGTACTTGTTTAATATCAAATGGCCAAGTCCATCTTTTATTTTTGATTTTTTACCTAAAACTATTGGAAGGAAATGAGTACATCAATCAAAGAAGCTTCCAGTCATTAGATTATCAAGCAGAAATAATAGATGTTTATCTCTGCAGGCAATCCAAACATTGAAACGAGGAGAAGCTATACTTGTCATGGATCCAAGGCTACGGAGAAGTGCGGCATCAACCATGGCAATGGAGAAAATCCTCAAGCTAGCTCACGAGTGCCTTGCACCTTTAAGACAATCAAGACCCTCCATGAAAAAATGTGCTGAAGTATTATGGGGGATTCGCAAGGAATTCAGAGAGAAAGCCTTCCCTGCTCCTCCTCCTCCAACTTCTCACTACTCTGACAATTTTCCTGTGAGAGATGCTAAGATGACTAGGCACCAGACTTTTGGAATTGAAGATGGTGATAGCTATAAATTTATCTCAGCGTAACTTCTCAAGAACTGGAGGGAAGTTACTCTCGCATATTATCTTTTCTTTTGTTCTTGGCCGGATTGATACCTCTATATATGTAAAGTCTTGTCACTTGTGTGTTATCATCCTGAATTTGATGGCAGTCAGATCCTGCGCTTTCTGTCATCAGATTTTAAGAACATGTAGAACCCAAACACAAATTTGTTGTGATTCATTCAATTCATTCATCATTTTCTGGAAACACTTTTGGGAAAGCACTTTTCTGTAAATGGCTTCTATTTGAAAAAGGTCTTAAATGCCCGGTTGTATCATGTGAGGGTGGATCCGTACTCAAAGCCCCGTTATACTTGTCAAATTTTTTTTTTTTTTGAATGGACTTGTCAAATTTTATTCACTAAATTATGTGACAGTGTTTCATTTATTTAACTCTATAAGTCTATTCACAGCAGCATAAGCATATAAATACCTTATTAAGTAAACAAATTTAGTCAAACATTGTCGCTTTTAATTAAGGACTCACATTCGGATCTGCATCAATAAATCCTTGTGCAACACATTCACAACCCCTGCCGCTAATCCTAGCATTTTCCATGAACAAGACATCAATATTTAACCTCAGATATTTACATGAGCACACAAATAAATCTCGAAAGTCTTGACATATAAAGTCTTAAATATATTACATACATCCGGCGATAGAGAATACTTTTTTCCGACACTCAGCTGCTTTGTATGAATTCATAACCAAATTTTTGACGCTGCCGTGGTGTCACGTGTCACGATGCGCCCACCAATCAGAATCCTTCATTTAAAAATTTATGCTCATACTGCCCTGAGCCCCTGACATGTGTCCAGCAAAATTTCAAAATTATCTCTCACTTCTCTCATTGGCCAGCCGCACCACACGCACACGTGGCACAACGGGAGTACTGTGTACTGGTCACCGGTCACTGGTAAGAAATTCACGCTTGGTAAGAAGCCACGTGTCACCTTCTCATCGAGTTTAAAAAAAAAGATTAAAAAAAAAGGCAAAGATGAAAATATCAAAATCTGATCCCCAAAACAAGCAAAGCGTGGTACTAGCGTCACTCACTCTCACTCACTCCCACAGCCACAGTCCCCGCTCTCTTTTGGCTCCATCTCCATGTGATCGTTCACGTTCACTTCAAACCACCTTTTTCAAATCTCCAAATCAAACCAGAGCCTCCTCCTCTTCTTCTTCTTCTTCTTCTTCCCCCCCTATAAATCTCTCTCTGATATTTCTCTCTCGCTTTGTCTTCATCTCTCTCTCTCTCTTTTGGATCTTTCTCCAATTATCTCCGATTCTCTTTTATATTCCCCTATGCTCTAAATTCCGTACCTGCTTATATTGCTCTGAGGAGTTCCAGGCCTCAGAAAATCGAAAGCAGAAGAAGCGCTTTCGCTAATGTAATGCGCATCATCATCATCACTCGCTCTTTGTTTTTCTCTGGCTTCTTTTAACTGCTTTGTGATTTTGTTCTTAACTGTTGTGGATTTTGCTTTGGATTTCAGAGACTGTTGTTTGAATTGAGGAGGCTGTGATAGCCATGGCGAAACCGAAAGGCGATGCCTCGAAGATTCCGGCAGCGGCGAATCCTCTGGCCGAGGAACCGACGAAGATTGCGTCCAACATCAATTACCACGCGAATTTCAGCCCTCACTTCTCGCCGTTCAAGTTCGAGCCTGAGCAAGCCTACTACGCCACCGCCGAGAGCGTCCGCGACCGTCTGATCCAAGTAAGCGCCAAGCAACCGTTTGATTTTCTCAGCTTTAGGTTTTGATTTCGGTTAGGGGAGAAATTAGTGTTGAAATGTTGTTTTGGTTTTGGTTGATTTTGTGTAGAATTGGAACGAGACGTACCTGCATTTCCACAGGAAGAATCCGAAGCAGACCTACTACTTGTCCATGGAGTATCTTCAAGGACGAGCCTTGACCAATGCCATTGGGAATTTGAACGTTCAGAGTGCCTATGCTGAAGCTTTGAATAAGTTGGGCCATGAGCTCGAGAATATAACCGAGCAGGTAATCTCGGAATTTTGCAATTGGTTCTGTAATATGTGACCTTTGGCCTCTAAATGTTCATGTTCTCGTATTCGTGTTGAGTTTGTGTTATTTCAAATAGTTGAAATATGCATTTCAGTGTTTGTATATGGCATACTCTTATAGAGATTACTGTATTGGTTGATTTGGTTGTGCAGTAGGCTGTTCAATGATCATTAGAAATACTTCTTTGTAGGAAAAAGATGCTGCACTTGGAAATGGTGGCCTGGGAAGGCTTGCTTCATGCTTTCTAGACTCCATGGCAACGTTAAATTTGCCGGCCTGGGGGTATGGTTTGAGGTACAGATACGGGCTGTTCAAGCAACGGATTGGCAAGGATGGCCAAGAAGAAACTGCTGAGGACTGGCTAGAGGTGAGAGGTCCTAGATCACCTCATGTTCCGTGAATTTTTGCATATTTTCTAAATTGTCACCAAGACTTTTGAATTTATGCAGAAATTTAGCCCTTGGGAAGTAGTCAGGCATGATGTTGTATATCCAGTCAGGTTCTTTGGTCGTGTTCATGTTAATCCTGAAGGATCGTAAGTATCAAATTAGGATTTCCTTTTTTTGACAATGAATTTATGTCAAAATGAAGCATTTAATAAAGACTGTAATGCACTTCAAGTGTTCTTTTTATTAAAAAATTTAAAAAAGAATCACATGGTTTACATCTTCAGAAAATAACTGCAATTGGTTGTATTACAGGCGAAAATGGGTTGAGGGAGAGGTTCTGCAAGCTCTGGCTTATGATGTGCCAATTCCAGGATACAAAACCAAGAACACTATTAGTCTTCGTCTATGGGACGCCAAAGCATCTTCCGAGGATTTTAACCTCTTTAAGTTTAATGATGGTCAATACGAACCTGCCGCTCAGCTTCATTCTCGAGCTCAACAGGTTCGTAATATCTTAACAGCAACTTAGCAAGGTAGTATTGAAATTTGCCACGTCTTTCACACAACATATGCTGTCTGATCTTTTTCATCTAAATAAGCTGTTTGTGAAGAATTATAGTTTTAAAAATATGTAGGGATAACCAAATATCATGGATTTAAATAGGTTGGGTTACAGATCAAGTAATCAATCTCTATTCGTAACCCTTTTGAAACAAGTTACAATGCATGAGAATTTAAATCTAGTTAATGATGTGTGTCCACCCGTTCTACATGCTCAAGTGTTTTCTTGAATCAGTTTGTATGAAGTTGTGCATTGCAGATTTGTGCTGTTTTATATCCTGGAGATGCTACAGAAGAAGGGAAACTTTTACGTCTGAAGCAACAATTCTTCCTCTGCAGTGCATCGCTTCAGGTTGTTTGATTAACATTTTAACATCGCATCATATTTTTTCCCAACTTTTTTTGATTAGGTGTTTCTGATGACCATTTAACTTTGAATTTGAAAAAAGTTGAAAACGTCATAGAAATTGCAAACATTTAGAGAGATTTTTTTTTTCTTCAACAATTGAGGTCTGGTTCAGCAATCTGAATTTCATTGTCAAGCTGGGATAAATAGAAAACTGCTCTTGTGACACTTTCAGTTGCTAGTTTGTCATACCATTAAGGAGTTGCAACCTGATATCCTTTAATGTTGAATTTACAGGACATTATTTTCAGATTCAAGGAGAGGAAACAAGGGACGGAATTGAAATGGTCCGAGTTTCCAACCAAGGTTGCTGTCCAAATGAATGATACTCATCCTACACTTGCAATTCCGGAGCTAATGCGATTGCTCTTGGATGAGGAAGGACTTGGGTGGGATGAGGCATGGGATGTGACAACAAGGTGGATTACATTTTTTGTTTGTTCTTCTTCAGATTTTTTCCCTCAGTTTCTTCCTCTTCCATGGAATTTCAGCTTATATTGTAGGGCTTTTGATACAAGGTGCTGAAATTACTAAGTTTAAATGATCAAAACAGGACTGTTGCTTATACTAATCACACAGTCCTTCCTGAAGCACTTGAGAAATGGTCACAGACTGTCATGTGGAAGCTTCTTCCTCGCCATATGGAAATCATACAAGAAATTGACAAAAGGGTAATACTTCTCACATGTTTCTTTACTCTGTTTATGATTTCAATTTTATCTTCCCAGTGTAAAATCTTGCCTCCTTGCAGTTCATTGACATGGTGCGTGCTACACGGACAGATCTTGAGAGTAAAATTCCCACTATGTGCGTCTTGGATAACAATCCCCAAAAGCCTGTTGTGAGGATGGCTAATTTATGTGTGGTGTCTGGACATACGGTAAGAAATCCATATAGGAATTCCCAGCATTTCTTTTCCTTTTTCCCTCCACATTTGAGCTGTTGATATTTTTTAAATGTTTTAGTAACTTATTTGCCCATATTATTGTAGGTTAATGGTGTTGCTGAGTTGCATAGTGACATTTTAAAGAATGAGTTATTTGCAGACTATGTCTCACTATGGCCATCCAAGTTCCAGAACAAAACTAACGGGATTACTCCTCGGCGGTGGCTGAAGTTCTGCAGTCCTGAGCTCAGTAATATAATCACCAAATGGTTAAAAACAGATGAATGGGCAACCAACCTGGACCTACTTGTCGGTCTTCGAAAGGTATAATATATGTTTTCCAGTGTTTACAGTTGCTTGTGGGTATAGGAGTGTTGCAGTTGAAATACTAAATCTCAGTGTCGATGCTTTCTCCAATAGTTAGCTGATGATGCAAAATTACAAGAGGAATGGGCGTCTGCCAAGATGGCTAATAAGAAGCGTTTGGCACAGTACATAGAGCATGTGACAGGTGTCAAGATTGACCCAAACACTCTTTTTGACATACAAGTGAAGCGGATTCATGAGTATAAAAGACAGTTGCTTAATATTCTGGGTGCAATTTATAGATATAAGAAGCTAAAGGTACAAAGCCATTTACATGTTACTTGACTTTTTAATTATATGAGTCTCTTCCTTGCGTAGGCATTAATGCTACCCATTGAATTTACCTGCATGACCTTCCAACTTGATCTTTATATATGATATATGTCTTTATGAACTTGTTCATTACATTTGCACCTGCTTGTTATCCTATAGAGTTTCATGGCCACATGTTAACCCAAAGAATTCTAAAACATTATTCACTGAATAAATAGGAATTTGATAAAAGTTCTGTTGTTTTTTCTTTTTCAAAGTTTTGTATTATGTTGTGGTTGAGAACTTAAATTGAATTGTGACAGGAGATGAGCCCTGAAGAGCGGAAGAAAGCAACTCCACGCACAGTCATGATTGGAGGAAAAGCATTTGCAACATATACAAATGCAAAAAGAATAGTGAAGCTGGTGAACGATGTAGGTGCGGTGGTCAATACTGATCCTGAGGTCAATAGCTATTTGAAGGTTAGTTCATATATCAGAGTTGTTTGGTACTTAATATGGCTTGCAGTATTGCTATACTGCTAGTATGTATCTCTTTGGAAATTTTCATAGTATTAGAGAAAGATGAATTTTCATATATATAAGATTAAGATCTCAAAAATTGGGACCTCGATTGATCCTGATAATCACTAATCCTTCAGGTTGTATTTGTTCCAAATTACAATGTATCTGTGGCTGAGCTACTTATCCCAGGAAGTGAACTGTCACAACATATCAGCACTGCAGGCATGGAGGCAAGTGGCACAAGCAACATGAAGTTCTCTTTGAATGGTTGCCTCATAATAGGAACACTGGATGGAGCTAATGTTGAAATCCGTGAGGAAATTGGACAGGAAAACTTTTTCCTTTTTGGTGCCACAGCTGATGAAGTCCCTAAGCTCCGCAAGGATAGAGAGAACGGACTGGTATGATATCTATCCAAGTAGTTCAAAGACAAATAGATGTCTTTTTATCTTAGTTTGGAAACAATAGCTTTGGTGGTGCTAACTAGTAATCAAGCACATTTCTTTCTCATCTTACTTTCTACCCTTGTGGATCACTCAGTTCAAACCAGATCCTCGGTTCGAAGAAGCAAAGAAGTTTATTAGGAGTGGAGCATTTGGTAGCTACGACTACAATCCACTTCTTGACTCTCTGGAGGGGAACAGCGGTTTTGGTCGTGCTGATTATTTTCTTGTCGGCCATGACTTCGCAGGCTATCTAGATGCTCAAGCAAGAGTTGATGAAGCTTACAAGTAAGATCCCACACCTTTTAGCCTCTGCATCTGATTACTTATTTGGTTGTGTTTGAGAAGGGATATATTAGATCTTCGTGGTTATGAAAAACCACAAGCGTGCAAAACTAATGCTTGCATTTCTCGTTTCACCTGCAGGGATAGGAAGAAGTGGCTTAAGATGTCCATATTGAGCACTGCAGGGTCCGGCAAGTTCAGCAGCGACCGGACAATTGCTCAGTATGCCAAGGAAATCTGGAAGATCGAGGAGTGCCGTGTACCATAGATCTAACCCGCAATGCTGATTTCAATCATAATTATGGCACAAGATGAAGGTTACTGTAAAGAATAAAACAGCCAAAAGAATTTGCAGCCATCATTTTTTAAGTTCAGTAATTATTTTGTTGATTCAATCATGTCTACGTAAAAACAATTAAGTTTCATAAATCAATAAAATTCTGCCATTACTTGTTATGCAAAATATAGCTAAATAGTACATACCTTGCTACTGGTGTGTTCTATTTCTAGCTGAATATGTTGTACTATTCTCTTTCTAGCTAATTACCTTACTACTGATCTGATGCAAGTTTATTTGTTACGAAATATGGAAAATTACATAACATGCACTTCTGATAAATATATACCAAACTATACATACATGGATTCAGATACAAATATACTACATCGAACAAAAATATTTTATACGAACATGAATAAATCAGGGACATATTTGCCAGAATCCAAAGAGCTCTGTTAGTGCCTTCTCTCGGGCTCATGAAATTCATTGTCAATATAGGCCTCAATTTCCTGAATTACCCGAATCAACTCGACCGTGTTCAGCAACTTCCTAAGCGCAACGGCTCTATGTTCGTTGGCAGGAAGCGGAACATTCAAAAACCTCGCAAGCCATGCCCAGCCTTCTTTCAGGCCGTGTGCATTTTGGACCCTGTCGACTTCGATCTGTCTGAACTATGGCTCCATAAAGTTTCATATAAAATTCCAACCTTGTCCAGTAATCTTCACTACATTCAATCTTTGCTTCTCCATTTTCTTGGAAGCCAATTCAAATGCCCTGGATAATGCTTTTGAACTGTATAGATGCACTCTATGTAACTCAGCTAGGATGAGATCCATTACCTTTCATTCATAGGCTAGGAGGATTACCCGGGCAAGTACAAATATTGGAGACTTCTTTGCAGTGCTGATAGATCGAGGGTATTTAAGATATCTAGTCTGCTGTTTGTGTACAAAACTAGTTTTGTGTTTATTGTTGCTTAACCATATGAGCCAATCATAAACTTTTGAATCAATTGAATGCCAATCATAAACTTGATTTTCTAAATTTTGACTTGAAATGTTTTGCTCTTCATGAGGTTCATGAATTTTGAATTTTTTGTTTCTAAACAGTACTTTAATTATTTCAAAACTAAATTTTGAGGGGCACCGCAGAGGTGCACCCTTACAAAAATAGGCGTATGCCACTTAAAGCGCCGCGCACACGGTATTCTTTAGTAAAAGGCGAAAGAATAGTTCGCTCTGTGCTCAACGCATGGCTCCGTGAGTCAGATAATGCTGAGCTGCTTTATTTTATAGCCCTGACACTAGACATCTCATTCTCTGATAAGGTATGGGACTCATAGCGCCTGTCACATATTATAATATTCACATCCATATGAGAGATCCAAATGGACTTAATAAAAGAACCAAGTAACAGCACTATAATGATTTCCTTTAGTCCTTCACGCTTCCAGGACTTCCTCTAGCCAAACTAAACTCCTAATGTCGAAAAAACGAGAGAATTAAGAGTACATTGGATGCCCGCCCCTATTACATTGAAACTGCAGCGTCCAAGTTTCTTGTGTGGTTCATAATTAGTGTCACTAGTATGTTCTCACAAGGAACTGCAGACCTGCACAGCATAATGTTGCTGCAGACTTATTGCTCACAGGTTTGACTACTGCTCTTCTTCATGTAAATGTCACTCAGCTTCCTTGTAGATGGCTAATTAATAAGCCCAAAATAGAATTCCTTGCAACCATTAATGTGCTACATATATGGGCAAAATCTTGAAATATTAGTAGGTGTTCGAGAACATTGACCATGAAAATGTTTTCAAACACCAAATTTCACATTAGAAGCATTGCTTGCCATATATCGAGACAATGTCTTTATACGATTACCAACTGTATGCATCTATTAATATATGGTCATCTGCAGCAGCCTAGCCCAGAGTCGCCAACATTTTCGATGAAATGTTCACCCTGGGGATCATTGATGAAGAAACTTTTAGCGTACTTCTGATATGAGATTGAGCATAATATTCATCCTCTTCTATCGTGCTAAACCGACCAAAATCAAACATGCATCTTCTACCGGCCAGTTCCTTCTTAAAAAAGATCCAATCACTCGAATTTGAAACCTGAAAGCACTCTTTTAGAAGCCACCTATGTACATATTAGTCCTTAACTCCTTATTATCCTGTAGAGGATAGCTAGATGCATAGCTTCAAAAATCATCACTAAACATACTATTTGAAGTGATTACGAAACTCAATAAATTTATATAATTATTTTTTCAAGTATTTGCAACAGTGACTTAACCTTCTTAACCATTTACAGGAATTTAACCCCCTAAATAACCAACCCTTTTGGCTTCTCTAAGAGCAAAAAGAGAAGTTCAGTACTTCTGAGACTCAAGTTTTGGCTTTCTTGGAGCAAAAATTTCTCAGATAAATGGCAGTAGAACAGAATGAGTTACTGTACAAAACTACAAATTCAATTGATTCAAATGTTAGATATAGTAATACAAATGTGAAGCAGAAATTTGAACTTGATCTGGTATGGGGCCCCAAACTAGCCTACATAAATATAGTTTGGCTTTGGAAGAACCTGATTCATTTCTTTCATAAAATCTTAGTATTGCATTTCTAAACAAATATCAAATATGACGAGAATGGGACTGAAAAGCGAAAACAGCCTACATAAACATGCCTGCACAAACTTCTATTTTCTTCGACCAAACACATCTAAACTAACAGCACCTAATAACATTGCAACACTCATCAGTGCACCATCAACATCGTTGGCTAACTCTCCAGGAAATCATACTGGATCTCCGGTGTCTCAGTTCACCTAGTTTCATCAATTTCAGTATAGCATCAGATACATTTACAGTTACAGTAACTAACTAGCAACCGAAAATTCAGACCAAAACAAGAAAAAACTAGTAGGTAAACTAGTAGGAAGACGATTCTTTTAATTTAGAGTCCTAAATTGATTGTGTAGTGTTAAGGGAAATAATATAATGGAGTTGTTATGATTTAAACTGGATTTGGTAGGGTGCGCCAAACCTTGCTGTAGTGCAACACAAGGATGACACGCGTGAGCCCCAATAGCAAGCTATTGTGGCGGACTCACCCCTTCAAAAAATTAATTTAATATCGTGTGAACCATTGGTCCACGTATCAGATATTAAACTGATAAGAACAGATACTACACTTGATCTTAGCCAAAAGGCCGAGAAAGGTATGAGTGTTATATTCTAAGCCCTCCTTGTTTATACAGTCTTTGTTTCCGTGCATTCCTCATATGATTAATGTGGGACTGTAACGTTCTATAGACACTGGATACTGATAACTGATAAAGTATTACCACTTCTTGGGTACATATTTCTGTGCATAAACTTATCACCATCGGTAAAATAAATCAAAGGCCTAGCATGGTTAATCATCTACTATCGTGCCCCATCATCTCTCAAGCTCCCATGCTTTTAAAGGCTGGTCATCTAGCTCTGCAAATTCACCAAAGAGCAGCAGCAATGTTTCAACAATAAGGACTAGCAGCAGTACGAGTGTTGTGGCTTGCAATAAGGTGTGTGTGTGTGTGTTGAAGATTCATTTCTTTTATAGGTATTAGTATATTTGTCTCTGTGTGTGTGTATTGAAGATTCATTTCTTTCGGAAGTGTTAGTTTGGCTATGAACCATCAGTCATGTATTGTTAAAAACATTTATGTGTGATTATACAGCTTCAATATGTTGTAATGTTGATGTTTCTTGTATTTGATTTTCCTTTATTTGAAAGACTTGATAGTTCTGAACTTCTGATCGAAATGACAATAAGTAATATCAATTTCGATCATCCAAATAAACAAGCTTCATGTTTTGGGTTTTTTCTCGCGTTGCATTTACCAGTTTATCTAATTAATACCAATCTAGAAGAAGCAAAAAGGCTTCTGATCGAATTTTTTCAGTGGTAGTAACTAGTAATGAAAGTTTTCCATTAGACCCTTAATATAAACCAAAAGAAAACATGTTTCTACTCCCACCGAGGCACATAATCCTCCACCAAGGCGCAAAATGCATTGTTATACATAATACACAATGAACGACCGTTTCACCACACCATGGCGTAACTGCAGCTTAATTTGCTGCACCCTGGTCACAAGCGTGATTGTGCTACAAGCCATCCAAGAGATAAACCTTCACTACATGATGTCAAGATTTCTACTAGAGTTCCAATCACCACACACCTGTTTAGCATTGTTGGAAACTTGGAATTAATGTTTTCATGCTTCAAAGAGGAAACTGCATCTGAGTTCACTGCTGAGTTTGCTAGATGACTTAGCTGCGGGGAGATATTTTTCAGCCACTTGCTCTACTATTTGCTCCACTCAAATTAGCTAGATATTTTGCATCTAAAGTACTTTTTAAATCTAGTTAATTAATCCCTCATTCTAGATATTTTGTAGGTTAATCTTGTATAAGGGATAAGGTTGATGTTGGAAAAAAGAAGAACTAAATATCTGAAAACAGAGCACATAAGTTTGCTGTGTTTTTTCAACTGTTGCTTCATTTGCTACTGCAAATTAATCAAATCATCCAAAGTTATGGTTTCGATTATATTTTGTTACAAATACAAAGTAGAAGCTCAAATCCTAACAAGCATAGCTTCAAACTAGTGTATAAATACCATTGTAAAGTTGAATACTTTAGCTGAGAATGAATATAAAAAGTTATTCCATCAAACGATTATTTTCATTTCAATATGAACTATAGCTTTTTTATTAGCCACAAGCATTCGGCTGTATCCATCAACCACTTTGGACCCAGAAAACAAGAAAGTACAAAAGATGTATAATTATTACTCCTGGAGTTTTGGATAGATTATGGGAGATGATATGGATTATGGACTACGAGAATTAAAGTAAAAGCTCCATTAATTTCATATCCATACTGCCAAAAATTACTCGGTTTAATCTTTTGTCCCTGACATGTTGTTGTTTAGACTTTAGACTACATCTAAACTTAACAAGGAAAGATAAAACTTGATCTACTATTCAAAGCAGAGACTTCATAACTAAATGTTAATATCGAAATCATTTTTCATCACAAATAACATTGCAGTTCTGCTTTATCAAGAAACTACAACAACAACGAGGTATATCCAAATTATTACCAGTTTAAACTAAAATGACGGAGACACCTATTGGAGGTGCTCTAGGTATTGTCACCAAAGTGTGCCGCTGGTGCTCTAGGTAATGTTAAAAAATTGTCAGTAGAAGAATGCAACATACAGGACATCAGATGCAGGCATGCAATAATCAGCTTCAGCAGCATACACTTCCAAGATTTACGTTTGATTATGCACCAGATGAACCCCTAGAATAGCAATGAATGTAAAGATCATGCTCCATATAGTCATCTCCAATCTGTCCAGCATGAAATCGTTAATAGCATGTCAGAGCATTGATAGAAATTTTTCCTTCTTAGGCTTGTTTACTGCATAAAAGGAAAGAAGGATTAAGTAGTAGAATCCATGCCTTGAGCTTTTTAATTTCTACAAATCTTTCTGGCTTATTTGTATCTTTCTTATTTTTTGGAAGATAATGTAATTTCTTTCTTGCTAACAATTAAACAAATATGGAATTAAAATTTATATAGTCAAAGAATATCAAATATTACATGAAGCAATAGAACAAGAAAATCATGAATAAAAATACCCATGATAGACTTAATAGTATGAGAATTGAATACAAGTATTTAATACTAGTCATCGAATGGATTATGAATCAATTTCATCCAGAATAGTGACCAGATTCAAACTGTATGTTATATCTATCAATGTAAAGTAAAATTTGAAAACTGAAATTTTAAGGGGCACACACAAAGGTGCACCCTTCAAAAATTGGCGTATGCCACTTAAGGTGCCGTGCACACGGTATTCTTTAGTAAAAGGCGAAAGGATAGTTCGCTCTATGCTCAACGTATGGCTCGGTATTTAGTTCTGAACTCAGGTGCTTTGTTTTATCACTTTATGAAGGTCAGACTGAATAATTCATTCACTGTACTACGATGTGCTTCTTACCAGTGCCAGTCACTAATTAACTCAAAGTCTTTGTTCGACAGATAGCATGAAACCATACCAGCATTTCAGAACATCCATTTTAAAATTGTTTTACAACTCAAAGTTGTTGGGGCTGGGAATGCAGATTGGAACAAAGCCCCAGTCTTTGATCCTATAGAAATGTAAGCAGTTAATTAATCTATGATGGAGAACCCTTAATTGTTCGTATTAGCAATTAGCCACAAAAGCTCTCACCCTTTGAAGAAATGAGCTTCACCTAATCAGTATACCTTTATAGGACACCCAGAACATTACCAAAGATGAAGGAATTTATTTCACACATGGCCTGGAAATTACTTTGAAAATTTGAATGTTGGTAAGCCAGAGGCACCCATAGAAACTTCTTGTATGTTAATATAAAGTTGCAAGGATGACTCATCAAACATGTTACGATGAAACTTACTTCGAATCTTTCTGTCATCCTGTGTATATGTAATAGTAGTACAAGTAACAAATTATATATGAATACAACATTTACAGACTAGCCAGTGCTTAAATTAGTAGTAGGGCTTTTAAGTTCAAAAGGCACTTATATATTGTTGGATTTTTTCAGTTAATCACTTAGAATTTCCGAAGCAATTATCAAGCAGCTATATATTGTTATGAAAATTCCAATCAGTATAGGCTAGTACAATGATGTCATACTGTCATGGGCACCTGGAAGGCAACATATTGTATTTGCAGAAGAGTAGCAATTTTCATGGTTCTTGAAGGCTTGTCCAAATTCTCATGGGTAGGCAACATAATAACTCTGTTAGACATGTTATGCAGAACGTGTTCTTTTATATCGATTGTTTCGCTCAAGAAATTGCTACTTCATCGCCCTAATCATGAAATAAGAGATACTCACAGTAGAAAAATGACTTCCTGGCCATCAAAAAGAAAAAGAGAAACCTCTATACTAAGCTCAATATCAACTGATTTCCTTTATTCTGTATATAGGCAACATATATCAAAATGAATCATCAATGGCCAAAAGCAACATACCACAGATAACAAAACAAAAATAAGATTTCAGTGTCGCACAAAATAACATTGTGATCAGAAAAGAAACATTCAGGACTAGAATTGTAGGGCTTTACCCCGAAGGGAGCCCTTCCAGAAATTCTCGAGGGCACTGAGCTGAACCCAGGCCCAGGAGGGGGTTTGGAAATAGTTTTCAACCAGCAATAGACGCGCCTCGGTTAGAACCTCATTAGCTGCGTCATTGCCCCAAGCGCAAAGATGCTTTCCTCAATAGGTTAGTTCTCCTTTTATAGTTACATGACCAACTAAGCGCAGCCTCTTCTCAGTGTGGGACTTGTCAATTGTAATAGATAGCTAGGCTATATCTACGCACTTTGGTACCCTTTCTTTTTGAGTTTTTGGTCTTTATCTGTTGAGTGATACTTGATTTCAAACCGCCAAATGTGAAGTAGCATCAACTAGAAATAAAACTGTATAGCTAGCTTTGTTCCATCCAGAACAACCATACCCGTCCAAAGAAGTTAGCATATGCCATTTTGAATGGGAAACACCATTGCTTTTGGTTAAAGAAGTCACTAGGGGGACAGACTACAATCAAACCGAACTTTCTCTGTAAGAGATAAAGCCTAAGGGGCAATGGCTTTTACCCCTCTATCTTTGTACTCTCTGCAGCTAACCCAAAAATTACTATTATTCTTTGAAATTTTTAGTTTTACTGACTCTAACATATATACAATTTCTTTCTTCTTGAAGTCCAGGTAACTTAATAGGTTCATCGGGTTATCTAAATTTCTTTTGAAGATTTAAGCCTGACGTTTGATCAAACACACATGTCATGAGTATGCAATGTTTTGCTCTTCATGAGGTTCATGAATTTTGAGTACTTTCTAAACAGCACTTTAATTATTTCAAAACTAAATTTTGACTTGAAATGTTTTGCTCTTCATGAGGGTCATGAATTTTGAGTATTTTTTTTTTCTAAACAGTACTTTAATTATTTCAAAACTAAATTTTGACTTGAAATGTTTTGCTCTTCATGAGGTTCATGAATTTTGAGTTTTTTGTTTCTATACAGTACTTTAATTATTTCAAAACTAAATTTTGAGGGGCACCCGCAGAGGTGCACCCTTACAAAAATAGGCGTATGCCACTTAAAGCGCTGCGCACACGGTATTCTTTAGTAAAAGGCGAAAGAATAGTTCGCTCTGTGCTAAACACATGGCTCCGTGAGTTAGACAATGCTGAGCTGCTTTATTTTATAGCCCTGACACTAGACATCTCAATCTCTGATAAGGTATGGGACTCATAGCGCCTGTCACATATTATTATTCACATCCATATGAGAGATCCAAATGCACTTCATAAAAGAACCAAGTCACAGCACTATAATGATTTCCTTTAGTCCTCCAAGCTTCCAGGACTTCCTCTAGCCAAACTAAACTCCTAATGTCGAAAAAACGAGAGAATTAAGAGTACATTGGATGCCCGCCCCTATTACATTGAAACTGCAGTGTCCAATTTTCTTGTGTGGTTCATAATTAGTGTCACTAGTATGTTCTCACAAGGAACTGCAGACCTGCACAGCATAATGTTGCTGCAGACTTATTGCTCAAAGGTTTGACTACTGCTGTGCTTCATGTAAATGTCACTCAGCTTCCTTGTAGATGGCTAATTAATAAGCCCAATATAGAATTCCTTGCAACCATTAATGTGCTACATATGGGCAAAATCTTAAAATATTAGTAGGTGTTCGAGAACATTGACCATGAAAATGTTTACAAACACCAAATTTCACATTAGAAGCATTGTTTGCCATATATCGAGACAATGTCTTTATACGATTGCCAATTGTGCATCTATTAATATATGGTCATCTGCAGCAGCCTAGCCCAGAGTCGCAAACATTTTCGATGAAATGTTCACCCTGGGGATCATTGATGAAGAAACTTTTAGGGTACTTCTGATATGAGATCGACCATAATATTCATCCTCTTCTATCGTGCTAAACCGACCAAAATCAAACATCTTCGAATCACTTGAATACAAGTAGTTTCAACACCTGAAAGCACTCTTTTAGAAGCCGCCAATGTACATATTAGTCCTTAACTCCTTATTATCCTCTAGAGGATAGCTAGATGCATAGCTTCAAAAATCATCACCAAACATACTATCTGAAGTGATTACGAAACTCGATCAATTTATATAACTATTTTTTCAAGTATTAGCAACAGTGACTTAACCTTCTTAACCATTCACAGGAATTTAACCCCCCCTAAATAACCAACCTTTTTGGCTTCTCTAAGAGCAAAAAGAGAAGTTCAATACTTCTCGATCAGACTCAAGTTTTGGCTTTCTTGGAGCAAAAATAAGATAAACTATTTCTCAGATAAATGGCAGTAGAATAGAATGAGTTACTGTACAAATTCAATTGATAATTGATTCAAATGTTAGATATTGTAATACAAATGTGAAGCGGAAATTTGAACTTGATCTGGTATGGGGCATGCACCAAATTAGCCTACATAAATATAGTTTGGCTTTGGGATAACCTGATTCGTTTCTTTCATAAAATCTTAGTATTGCATTTCTAGCAAAATATCAAGGACTAAATTCAGTTTGCCCCCTCCAACTTTGGGGCAAACATCAGTTTGGTCCCTGATCTTTTTTTTTAATCATGATGGTCTTTGCACTTTCAATTTCCATCACGCGCGTCTAAATTTCAAATTTGGCTCGAAAAGTGACGTCAGGCGCTGACTTGGCACCGACATTATGGCCCACTTTAATCTGGGTTTTAGAACACGAAGGGCAAAATGGACTTCTCTCCTTTTTTTTTTTTTTCTCTTCTTCCAATTTCGTACGATCCAGCTTCTTCTTTAGCAATCCCAGAATTCTGAAGTCTTCAACAGAGATATCAACCTCAGCTCCCCAACATATATCTTCAATTACCAGCATCCTACAAATTCCTTGAATCCCCCAATACCCAACTAGACCATGAAAAACTTATTCAAACAATATCAATCAATCCTATGTCATACAGAAAACTCATAAGAACATAGCCAAAATTAATCCAAAAAACGGGTTCCCCTTCACCTGCAACCTTCTACATCTCCCTCTTCTTTCTCTCTCGTATCCCATTTCAATTCTCTCTCTTCTTGTTGACCCATACCCATACCCACTCTCGGACCCGACTCAATCTTCGCCGTTGAGATTGTCAGTGACCACAAGAATTGGAAATCGCGCCCAGAACCCAAGATTGATGACGGCATTGGGCGGCGGAATCGATGTGAGGAGGAGCTGGAGTTATCCAGGGGTTTTGGACGACGAAGATAGAAGATAACAGATGATGACACCGTCTTTGATGATGGTTGAATTGTTATTTTATATGAATTTGGGGCTGTCTATTTTGGTAAGGATAGAAGTTGCCGAAGGCTTTGAGCTTAACGAGGTTGCCGGAGGCAACGAGCATCTTCAAGTTGAGGATGGCGATTTCGGCGGCCATGACGAGGATTCGAAGTTGTTAGAATCAGAAAAACAAGTCAGGTTAAATTGGATTTTGTTGGGTGGTGTGGAGTTTGGTTGAAAATTTCAGTGTGGTGGTGAGAGCTTGGGAGGTGAGAGAGAGAGAGATGGTGGCCGGTGGGCCAAGGATCCAGAAGGCAGCGAGTACTTCAAATTGGGAATCATGGGGACGAGCGAGAAATTCGCTCAACTATATAACCCCGAGTCGGTGGCGGAGGATGAGGAGAAGCTAATGTGAGAGGCGATCTAGGGTAAGAGAGAAGATGAAGATGAATGGGTCAGAAAAGAAAATTATGAGGAAGAAGATGAATTTTTTTTTTTTTTGCTAAAAGGATGAACTGATGAACAAGAGGAAGAAGATAAAGAATCGTGCAGAGGAAGAAGAAGAAGGATATTCAAGGGGGTAGTTTGGACATTTCATTCAAATTGAGGGTCAAAGTATGAAAAGTGGGCCATAATGTCGGTGCCAAGTCAGCACCTGACGTCACTTTTCGAGCCAAATTTGAAATTTGGACGCGCGTGATGGAAAATGAAAGTGCAAGGACCATCATGATTAAAAAAAAAGATTAGGGACCAAACTGAATTAGTCCAAATATCAAATATGACGAGAATGGGACTAAAAAGCGAAAACAACCTACATAAATATGCCTGCACAAACTTCTATTTTCTTCGACCAAACACATCTAAACTAACAACACCTAATAACATTGCAACACTCATCAGTGCACCATCAACGTCGTTGGCTAACTCTCCAGGAAATCATACTGGACTTTCCGGTGTCTCAGTTCACCTAGTTTCATCAATTTCAGTATAGCATCAGATGCATTTACGTTACAGTAAAAAATTCAGACCAAAACGAGAAAAAACTAGCAGGTAAAGGCATTGGCGGATCCACATAGTTGATGAGGAGGGCTCAAGCCCGCCCGAAAATTTTGAAGAAATTTTTTTTTCTATATATAGTATCATCAAAATGTTGTCGTTTTGATGTTGAAGCCCACCCGAAAATAATTAGGGACCAGTCTCCAGTCTCCTCTTCGTCCATTCCATTAATTATTAGAAATTGAGCCCTCATTTTCTTCTTTCAGGTTTTTCACTCTCGTTTCTATAGCCTATTAGTGACCGCTTGTTTTCTTCCAAATATTCTCGCCTCTCGACCTCCGTTGACGTCAATACAACATGATCCTTCTTATATTTGTACAAAGTTGTATCGAAAAAAAAACACTTGATTATGTAGCCCACCTCACTTTCAAAGTAAGAAGTTGAAAGTAAGAAGACGATTCTTTTATTGACTTTCCGCCACTGGATAAAAGTAAGACGATTCTTTTATTGACTTCCCGCCAATAAAAGTAAGAAGTTGAAAGTAAGAAGACGATTCTAAGAAGTTGAAAGTAAGAAGACGATTCTTTTATTGACTTCCCGTAACATCGTCTGAAATAATAATATCAAACTGGATTTGATAAACCTTACTGTAGTGCAGCACAAGGATGCGTGAGCCCCAATAGCAAGCTATTGTGATGGACTCACCCCTTCAAAAAATTAATTTAATATCATGTGAACCATTGGTCCACGTATCAGATATTAAACTGATAAGAACAGATACTACACTTGATCTTAGCCAAAAGGCCGAGAAAGGTATGATTTGTTTAGTCTAGCTCTTCTCTTTTTATATGGCTATACACTTCTGTTCTTCTTGTCAGAAAGGATGTGGTACACTTAGTCACCTTTTATAATTGCAAAGGGGCTAAGCATTTTACTGATGAATTTGTGGTTGCTTACACTGACACTAACCCAAGTCCTGGCATTAAACTTCACTTGTACTCTACCCCATATTAGATCGTTATACAAATAAAATCCAGGGCAATTGGCCATCTCTGCCTTCTGCAAAAAACAACGTAAATTGGAGATTTGGGCCAATGAGAGTCCCACTTATATGACAAAAAATTAAGACATGGAGTGCAGCTTTTGTTTCGGGCATCTCAAGTTAGCAGAACGGACAGTAGTGATTCTCAAGGTACTGAAGATGGTTGGCCTCCGAAAGCCATTGCACAATTTCATCCAACTTTGGTAGCGATATCTCTATTGCCAGAGTAGGAATCAGCCAATTAAGACAGCAACAAAGTTTGAGTTTCAACCATCAAATTAGCATGCATGTACACTCAAATTCACATCTTCACTCCAACATACTGCAACTTCCGGTGCATCAACAACAATCTCAACTCATGGAAATAAACTCTATAGCTTGCAATTATACTTGAAATTATTTAGTACAGGAATCACACTTCTACGAGTTCTTTTTAAAAGGTATTCTATAACTTTAGGGATTCCAGCAACTAATTTTTTTCCATCCTTGGTATTTTTTCTACGACTGAATATTTGAGAACATTCTGCATTTAAAAGTGTTGCTTGAACTGAGTCCATAGTTAACTAATTGACTATGAACAACTTTCTATCCACAAACATAGCAGATAAAGAGCTGAAATGTTAAATCATAGTGGATATATTACAATAGTTGATTTGCAAAGCTTTAAACAGAGAAAACTGTACAAAATGTGTTCTTCCACTCTTCTTCTGACAACCTCATAGTTTTCTTTAGTTCCACCTTCATCTTCATCGATCTTTATCTGATTGATTTGCTGATTCAGCTTGGTAGCTTCACAGCTGATCCATTCACAATCATAGACTCATATTGCTTGTCGCGTAGAGGATACAACATTCTGATAGTTGGCTTCAAGTGCTACTCTCTCATTTAAAATTTTTTTACTCTCTCTTAATTAGAAAAATCATAGAAACTACAGTGGGATATTTAAGTTTATAATCTGGAAATCAAATTTTGAGTCACAATCCTAATAAGTCAAAACCCACTTGCAGGTCTCATTGGTACCAGCAACATCCACTTGAAGGTAACAATTTTCTGAGGATAATTTCCTTAACAAGATGCTTGAAGGTAATAATCACTTGAAACTACATTTTGAGGGGCACCCACAAAGATGCACCCTTACAAAAATAGGCGTATGCCACTTAAAGCGCCGCGCACACGGTATTCTTTAGTAAAAGGCGAAAGAATAGTTCGCTCTGTGCTCAACGCATGGCTCCGTAGAATGAACATTGCTGAGCTGCTTTATTTTATATCCCTCACTGTAGACAGCTCTTTCTCTATCCTTCGATGTTGGATGCTTTGCTCCTATTACACATCAAGTCAACTTACATAAAAAATAAAACATACGGGGTTTTCTAATCCAAATAGCCTTGTAATGATTTGTTACAAATCCAGTGCACTTCTGCAATTCAATTTAAAAGAGGAGGAGGATTCAAAGAAAAAAAAAAAAAAACTCACTGAACGTACTAAAATTCTTCGTAGTGCCTTGTTAATTTCGTCATTTAGTCCTTCATGCTCATCTCTGGATATGCCCTTTGCTCGTGTATTAGACTATACCAAGATATGAGGTTTCACTTAATCAGTCTAACTTACAGTCCATCGCTATCGATTTTACCAACACAGGTTTATGAAATTTTAATTTGGATATTGATAGAGAGTCATAGAGCCAAGCTTAGCTATTATTAAAAGGTGTCAGCCATAAAATTTACTATCTAACTTCAACTAAGAAATGAGTACACAGACAGACCCCGCGCCATTACAACGAAGCTGCACGTCCGACTTTTGTGCAGTAAGTTACTGCACATTTAGCCACTGTTATTCTTCATGTAAAATTGTCACTCATAATCTGCTATTAAATTTTAATGAATTTGCAAATTCACTGCAACCATTACCTTTGTGCTGGTGCAAGTAACAGAAGGGACAATATTCTGATCTATTACAGTTGTCAAAAAATCTGAAGCATTTCTTGCCATACATCCAAGACGTACCATATGTCCCATTGATTTTGTTGTATTCAAACCGGATCCAATGTACATATTTATGTTTTGGTACTTGCCGAAGCTAGCCCACTGCGATGAACATCTTGATGTTCGACATGCATGATGGCCATTATAATAAACTACTTGAAGTTACAGCAGCAGTTTATGCCAAGAGAAGTTTTGCACGTCATACTTAGAAAGTTATATATCAGAACCATAGATTAGATTCCATCAATATTGAGAATATTGAGATTGAAATTAGGTGTTCAAGTTTTAACAGCTGAAGAAGACTAGAGAAAGAGTGCTGCTAATAGACGTAGTTCGGTGACTAGACTAACAACGAAGTTTATTCATTCAATAACAAATCACAATATAAATTAAAAAGACTCAAATTATAGACTTGGACTAGGATTGGTGGGGGTTGCGCGAACGCAGGCCCCCTTGCAACAAATTACGACGTTGGCTCTCCCACGTATGGGAGACCATAGATGGGCGCCCCTCCCAAGTGCAATGGAGGTCACCAATCTAGGCCATGGACCTTCTTGATCGCCCAGAAACCCCGTCCAGGTAAGTATGTTACAAATGCATAGGTCCAGCTATTTTATACCCATTGTTGCCTCCCCACTTTCCTCATGTTTGGCATGTGGTACAAAACTAATACATATATCAATTACCAACACTACTAGAAAAAGTCTCATAGAATACCAATTCTTTTCTGTATCTTTTGCTTCAAATGATACAAATAAGGTTATCTAAATCTCATTAGGTATGATGCAGCCACGGAATTAATACAAATACTACAAAACTGCTTGAAAAACCAATTAAGTGGTGCACTACGTATCAACTGTGTCTTCTATTGTCACAATATTTGTTGGTTTCTTGCTTAAATTTCTTTACACAGTCTGGATTTGACAGTCCTTTTGTTCCAACCGCCACCTTCTTAGAGTCAAATACAAAGACATGCAAACCGAGCCTAATGAATGAAATTACATAGCTAAAGATGGCTGAACACATGAAATTGGTTTAATATCGGTGCTTCAGTAAGACCTCATCTAGGTCTTGTGTTATCAAGATTGACTTATTTGTACTCCACAACATTAGAAAACGTAGTATGTTTTGTAGTGTGCTCTTTCAGTTCAGTATTCTGCGACAATGTCAATAGTTTTAGTACTTCATTAATCTCAGTGAGCTTGTTTCTGAATCGCATGATATAGAATGAATTGTACGTAATGAAAGCAACAACTTAAGGGCCTAAGGCAATGTCCTAGGAAGACATTGAATTATTGATAAATAACTAGACTTTTGATGTAGATTGAAACAATGAACAAAACGAAGATGTGTGTGCATCTCTTCTGTAAACAGAAGGTGAGCGGCCAACCTCTCTCATGCAGACTCTGATGAAATCGCTAATATATAAATGAGGAAAGGTCTCGCGCGTTCTAGTATTTGCTTGTATAATTCAAATGGGATCATCCAAATCTGTATATATATCAAAGTTTTTGCACATATTGATGCTAAGAGAACATAGCTATTAGCTATGAAGTTCATGTTTGGTATAGTACCTAGTTCAGTATTCATTTTTGTTGTTGGCAAATTAAACACTAGGCACCGGGTTAACGGTTGCTCGATGTCTTTGCCACTGCTATAGCACTCGAGGGCTCCTCTATATCTTTGGCGTAGTCATGGAGCCTCTCTAGCTTCTATTTTGTTTTCATGCTGCAATACCCATTCAATGCATATATACATTGTCTTGGATACTATAATGACAAAATTAAGCACACCAAATGCATACTCCAAATTCCAACTTGCGGAATTGCACACAGTTGAAGTCAACTTCAGTAAGGACAACCACAATTAGCATAGAAATCAACAATTACAAGTTTATAACGTAGCATTTCCAGACATAATGTGCTTATAATACAAAACCAGTGAGGAAATTAAGAACCCAAGAAGGCAAAGAATCTTTGATTTGTTAAAATATATTTAATTCTTGAAAGAGTTGCTTATTATTTGTCTTTAAAATTCAGCTTCCAGAAAAGCTGCTAATATATATATACTTGGTGTTGATGATGTTTCTCAATAACTAGGAAGAAGTTGTCTTCAAGCCAAATGACATTAATGAAGTGAAGACTGCGATATAAGTCTAATTTTAAATGGAGGGGTTCATGTTAATTGATCGAGTTAAGCTTGCAAGAATTTGAATAAAATAAATACCAAATTTCACTTATAGTGCTTATGATTTGATATACGAATTTAATTCTTGCTAACATATATCATATTACAATATCTTAAATTTACTTAAATTGAGATCTCATCTAACATCACAATGAGAAGTGCATGTACAACTTACACGAGATGAATAATCATATCTTGTAGAAATGGTCCTAACCATGCATGCATGTTTCATTTTAATATTATATACTTTCATCAACATACTAGTAGATTAGGAAGAGAACTCATAACGTTTTGATGTTTGTTGGTATGCACATACCTCCTGGGCACAAGTATCGGAAGCACAAGACTCGTATCGCCAATATAAGAAGTAAGTGAAGCCCCCAGCTGGCGATCCCGATACCCCACGGGGCAATATCAGGATCCCGAGCGTCCCACACCAAAAGAAATGGAACCAGACTCCCACAAATCTACTACAATAAGGGCATCTCCAACAACCCAAAGAGGTAACTGTTTACTATCGCTTTCCATTATCATTATCTTATAACGATACTGACTTAGGCATCGGAGCGTTGAAGGCCGGCACACCCGGTCTTCCCTCTGACCTTCGTCTGTTTTGCAGATAAGCGAGACCGATAGCGATAGTAGCAGACCGATTCATCCCGTGTTTAGCTGCATCAGACCCCTCTCGAGACAGCTGAAACATTTGGCGCTAGAAGAACTCCCCTCGCTCCTTGCTGGCAGAACAACACACCCCCAATGGCCACCAGCACTCCTGATACGAACAACGACGATCCGCCCCACGAGGCAGCAACCCGCGAGGTCCAGCGCACTCTCGAGTTCCAAAGCCCGAACACCCTGATTCTTTGATTGGCCAACTTTTCAAAGCTCTATATTTTCCCCATAGTACTTTTTGGGAAGCTAATCTAGGCACACAGCCTTCATACGTTTGGCGGAGTATTTTATAGGGTCGTGACATTCTAAAAGCTGGTATTAAACGACATGTTGGTAATGGTTTGACTACTAATATATGGCTGGACCCGTGGCTAATGGGAGAGGATTTGAGTGCTTTCTTCTCGGACAGAGTGACTATTGTAGCTAATCTTCTAAGTTCTCCGGGTGTGTAAAATGCTACACTATTATCATAACTGATTCCTAATCATATTGTTCAGAAGATCCTTTCTATTCCCCTTAGTCCCCGGAATCATGAGGATAGGTGGATTTGGGGTGGTGATAAAAGAGGCCGGTTCACGGTTAAATCAGCCTATCAGATTGCTCGGGATCGGATTCTTAAGGATTTGTCCACACCTAATCCAAGTGCTGCACTTTGCTCGGTATGGGACTCATAGCGCCTGTCTTATATTATTATTCACATCCATATGAGAGATCCAAATGGACTTCATAAAAGAACCAAGTCACAACACTATAATGATTTCCTTTAGTCCTCCAAGCTTCCAGGACTTCCTCTAGCCAAACTAAACTCCTAATGTCGAAAAAAACGAGAGAATTAAGAGTACATTGGATGCCCGCCCCTATTACATTGAAACTGCAGCGTCCAAGTTTCTTGTGTCGTTCATAATTGGTGTCACTAGTATGTTCTCACAAGGAACTGCAGACCTGCACAGCATAATGTTGCTGCAGACTTATTGCTCACAGGTTTGACTACTGCTGTTCTTCATGTAAATGTCACTCAGCTTCCTTGTAGATGGCTAATTAATAAGCCCAATATAGAATTCCTTGCAACCATTAATGTGCTACATATATGGGCAAAATCTTAAAATATTAGTAGGTGTTCGAGAACATTGACCATAAAAATGTTTTCAAACATCAAATTTCACATTAGAAGCATTGCTTGCCATATGTCGAGACAATGTCTTTATACGATTGCCAATTGTTCATCTATTAATATATGGTCATCTGCAGCAGCCTAGCCCAGAGTCGCAAACATTTTCGATGAAATGTTCACCCTGGGAATCATTGATGAAGAAACTTTTAGGGTACTTCTGATATGAGATCGACCATAATATTCATCCTCTTCTATCGTGCTAAACCGACCAAAATCAAACATCTTCGAATCACTTGAATACAAGTAGTTTCAACACCTGAAAGCACTCTTTTAGAAGCCGCCAATGTACATATTAGTCCTTAACTCCTTATTATCCTCTAGAGGATAGCTAGATGCATAGCTTCAAAAATCATCACTAAACATACTATCTGAAGTGATTACGAAACTCGACCAATTTATATAACTATTTTTTCAAGTATTTGCAACAGTGACTTAACCTTCTTAACCATTCACAGGAATTTAACCCTCCTAAATAACCAACCTTTTTGGCTTCTCTAAGAGCAAAAAGAGAAGTTCAATACTTCTCGATCAGACTCAAGTTTTGGCTTTCTTGGAGCAAAAATAAGATAAACAATTTCTCAGATAAATTGCAGTAGAACAGAATGAGTTACTGTACAAATTCAATTTATTCAAATGTTAGATATTGTAATACAAATGTGAAGCGGAAATTTGAACTTGATTTGGTATGGGGCACCAAATTAGCCTACATAAATATAGTTTGGCTTTGGGATAACCTGATTCGTTTCTTTCATAAAATCTTAGTATTGCATTTCTAACAAAATATCAAATATGACGAGAATGGGACTAAATAGCGAAAACAACCTACATAAATATGTCTGCACAAACTTCTATTTTCTTCGACCAAACACATCTAAACTAACAACACCTAATAACATTGCAACACTTGTTGGTGTAGAAAAATTCCGTAGAGGAGTTTGACTCACCAATGAATGCGGACTGGAGCAGGAGCCGACCAGGAATGATCAAGAAGCTTCCTTGGAGCGTTGACCTGGAGTTTGACCGTCGGCTCGAGGAGAAGGGGGGTACCTGCAGAAAACTCTCCGATGCCTAAGTCAGTACGTTTCTCAGTAGTGGAGTAAAACAGGTTGGAATGAGATGTCTTACCTGGTCAGTATGCCCCCTCTTTATAGGTGAGGGAGAGCTTGCACCACAAGTCGCGTTTAATATCGATAACTGTACTCATTATTGTCATAACTCCGCAGTATTGAATAATGACATCACTTCGCGTTATTCAATAATGCCATCAATAACGTAATCACTGCACGTTATACCGTTACTCCGCGTTATTAATAACGCCATTGCTCCATGTTATTTAATAACGTCATTACTCCGCGTTATGGAATAACGTCATTGCTCCGCGTTACTTAATAACGCCATTACTTCGCGTTATTGAATAACGTCATCACTCCGCGTTATGGCGTTACTGAATAACGCCATAACGCCAACCACGTTATTAAATAACGCCATCACTCCTCGTTACTTAATAATGTCATCACTCCGCGTTATTCAATAATGTCATCACTCCGCGTTATTTAATAACGTCATCATGCCGCGTTATTACGACCCTGTTTAATAGCCTCCTTCCTTGTGGTGTTAACAATGGTAGTTATCACTGCATTTACGATAGTCATTACTCGCGTTCTTATGGCAAAGTTTCACCGTCATGATGGTGGATCAAAATTGTTGACTACCCTCACAACACTCATCAGTGCACCATCAACGTCGTTGGCTAACTCTCCAGGAAATCATACTGGACTTTCTGGTGTCTCAGTTCACCTAGTTTCATCAATTTCAGTATAGCATCAGATGCATTTACCGTTACAGTCAAAAATTCAAGCCAAAACGAGAAAAAACTAGCAGGTAAAGGTAAGAAGTTGGAAAGTAAGAAGACGATTCTTTTATTGACTTCCCGTAACATCATCTGAAATAATATAATGAGGTTGTTATGATTTAAACTGGATTTGGTAGGGCGTGCCAAACCTTGCTATAGTGCAACACAAGGATGACACGCATGAGCCCCAATAGCAAGCTATTGTGGTGGACTCACCCCTTCAAAAAATTAATTTAATATCGTGTGAACCATTGATCCACGTATCAGATATTAAACTGATAAGAACAGATACTACACTTGATCTTAGCCAAAAGGCCGAGAAAGGTATGCTTTGTTTAGGCTAACTCTTCTCATTTTATATGGCTATACACTTCTGTTCTTCTTGTCAGAAAGGATATGGTATACTTATTCACCTTTTATAATTGCAAAGGGGATAAGCATTTTACTGATTAATTTGTGGTTGCTTACACTGACACTAACCCAAGTCCTGGCATTAAACTTCACTGATCGTTAAACAAATAAAATCCAGGCAATTGGCCATCTCTGCCTTCTGCAAAGAACAACGTAAATTGGAGATTTGGGCCCATGAGAGTCCCACTTATATCACAAAAAATTAAGACATGGAGTGCAGCTTTTGTTTCAGGCATCTCAAGTTAGCAGAACAGTAGTGATTCTCAAGGTACCGAAGAAGGTTGGTCTCCGAAAGCCATTGTGCAATTTCATCCAACTTTGGTAGCGATATCTCTGTTGCCAGAGTAGGAATCAGCCAATTAACGCATCAACAAAGTTCTAGTTTCATCCATCAAATTAGCATGTACACTCAAATTCACATCTTCACTCCAACATACTGCAACAACTTCGGTGCATCAACAACAATCTCAACTCATGGAAATAAACTCTATAGCTTGCAATTATACTTGAGATTATTTAGTACAGGAATCACACTTCTACGAGTTCTTTTTAAAAGGTAATCAATAATTTAAGGGTTTCCAGCAACTAATTTTTTCCATCCTTGGTATTTTTCTATGATTGAATATTTGAATTCTGCATTTAATTAAAAGTGTTGCTTGAACTGAGTCCATAGTTAACTAATTGACTATGAACAACTTTCTATCCACAAACATAGCAGATAAAGAGCTGAAATGTTAAATCAGAGTGGATATATTACAACAGTTGATTTGCAACGCTTTAAACAGAGGAAACTGTACAAAATGTGTTCTTCCACTCTTCTTCTGACAACCTCATATTTTTCTTTAGTTCCACCTTCATCTTCATCGATCTTTATCTGATTGATTTGCTGATTCAGCTTGGTAGCTTCACAGCTGATCCATTCACAATCATAGATATGTAGAGGATAGTTACCTTCAAGTGCTACTCTCTCTTAGAAAAATCATAGCAACTACAGTGGGATATTATAAATCTGGTAATCAAATTTGAATCACAATCCTAATAAGTCAAAATCCACTTGCAGGTCTCATTGGTACCTGACACATCCACTAGCAGGTCACAAATTTCTGTGGATAATTTCCTTAACAATCAGTTGAAACTACATTTTGAGGGGCACCCACAAAGATGCACCCTTACAAAAATAGGCGTATGCCACTTTGCGCGTCGCGCACACGGTATTCTTTAGTAAAAGGCGAAAGAATAGTTCGCTCTGTGCTCAACGCATGGCTCCGTAAATTGAACATTGCTGAGCTGCTTTATTTTATATCCCTCACTGTAGACAACTCTTTCTCTATCCTTCGATGTTGGATGCTTTACGCCTATTACACATCAAGTCAACTTACATAAAAAAACCATACGGGGTTTCAGAACATCCATTACAAATCCAAATTGTCTCATAATGATTTAATTTGTTACAAATCCAGTGCACTTCTGCAATTCAATTTAAAAGAGGAAGAGGATTCAAAGAAAAAAAAAAAACTCACTAAAAGTACTAAAATTCTTCGTAGTACCTTGTTAATTTCGTCATTTAGGCCTTCATGCTCAACTCTGGATATGTCCTTTGCTCGTATTAGACTACAATACCAAGATATGAGGTTTCACTTAATCAGTCCAACTTATAGTCCATCGCTATCAATTTTACTGACACAGGTGTATGAAATTTTAGTTTGGATATTGATAGAGTCATAGAGCCAAGCTTCCTAGCTAGCTATTATTAAAAGGTGTCAGCCATAAAAATTACTCTATCTAACTTCAACTAAGAGACGAGTACACAGACAGACCCCGCGCCATTACAACGAAGCTGCACGTCCGACTTTTGTGCAGTAAGTTGCTGCACATTTAGCAACTGATATTCTTCATGTAAAATTGTCACTCATTATCAGCTATTAAATTCTAATGGATTTACAAATTCACTGCAACCATTAACTTTGTGCTAGTGCAAGTAACAGAAGGGACAATATTCTGATCTATTATAGATGTCATAAAATCTGAAGCATTTCTTGCCATACATGTCCCATTGATTTTGTTGTATTCAAACCGGATCCAATTTATGTTTATGTTATGGTACTTGCGAAAGCTAGCCCACTGTGATGAACATCATGATGTTAGACATGCATGATGGCCATTATAAGAAACTACATGAAGTTATAGCAGCAGTTTTCTCTTGGCATAGTTTTGCACGTCATACTGAGAAAGCTATATATCAGAACCATGGTCTAGCTAGCATCACAACATGTCAACTATTACACAAAAGAATGTTATAGTGCATAAAACAACGATGAACTCCTA
This sequence comes from Rosa rugosa, assembly GCF_958449725.1. Taxonomy (NCBI): domain Eukaryota; kingdom Viridiplantae; phylum Streptophyta; class Magnoliopsida; order Rosales; family Rosaceae; genus Rosa; species Rosa rugosa. Next base: position 12,423,528 of record NC_084821.1, read on the forward strand.
CTCAGTCATATGCAAACCAGAATCGCAACCTGACCCAAGGGGCGAGACCAAAACTGGTGCTGAAATCAAAGGCATTGTCCAGTGGAAACTGGAAACACAATCATCAACGAACCTAAAGAAAATCAGAAATAATGCTGATGTTGCTGGACAAACTAAAATGGATTCCATCAATATTGAGATTAGGTGTTCAAGTTTAACAGCTGGAGAAGGCTAGAGAAGAGTGCTGCTAATAGTCGTAGATGGTCAAGTTTCTTCATTCACCAAGGAATCACAATATTGGAAGTACCAAAATTAAAAAGAATCCTACAAAATCAGAATAGCATTTCAAAAGGTAAAAAACTAGAAATTGGACTAGGATTGGTGGGGGTTGCGCGAACGCAGGCCCCCTTGCAACAAATTATGACGTTGGCTCTCCCACGTATGGGAGACCATAGATGGGCACCCCTCCCAAGTGCAATGGAGGTCACCAATCTAGGCCATGGACCTTCTTGTTCGCCCAGAAACCCCGTCCAGGTAAGTATGTTACATCTGCATAGGTCCAGCTATTTTATACCCATTCTTGCCTCCCCACTTTCCTCATGTTTGCTATGTGGTACAGAACTAATACATATCAATTACCAAAGACTATCAATTGCTATGTGGTACACAATACACTACGTATCAACTATGTCTTCTATTGTCACAATATTTGTTGGTTTCTTCACTTTCTTGCCTAAATTTCTTTACACGGCCTGGATTTGACAGTTCTTTTGTTCCAACGCCACCTTCTTAGAGTTATATACAGAGACATGCAAACGGAGCCTAATGAATGGGATCTCTTTTGTAAACAGAAGGTGAGCGGCCAACCTCTCTCCAGCAGACTTTGATCGAAGTTGCTAATGTATAGATGTGGAAAGGTCTCGTTCTAATAATAGCTTGTATAATTCAAATGGAATCATCCAAATATGTATGTACATCAAAGTTTTTGCATACTGATGCTAAGAGAACATAGCTATTAGCTATGAAGTTCATGTTTGGTATAGTACCTAGTTCAATTTTCATTTTTGTTGTTCGCAGATTAAACACTAGGTGGCGAGTTAACAGTTACTCAATGTCTTTTCCACTGCTACAGTGCTATAGCACTCAAGAGCTCCTCTATATCTTTGGCGTACGTAGTCATGAAGCCTCTCTAGCTTCTATTTTGTTTTCACGCTGCAATACTCATTCAATGGAGATACATATTGAAATTGGTGAATCGTGCTCTCTACTCAATGTTGACATGCATCTTTTATCTTGGGCGCAGCTTCTGCATCAGATGATTACCACTCCTCCATGTGTTATCTGGTTTCTGCCATTATGACAATTACGTACCTTGTAGTTGGTGCTGTTAATCAAGTAGTATTTAATTAGATGTATACCTTTGCACTTTTTTCCCTTGCCTTTCCTCTGCACGATATGGCTCAATTGAGAGCATTGCTGACCTTCTTTGAGATGAAAACTCAGTAAACTATAACACAACATATTCATAGCAGACTTACTCATCTAAAAAACAGTTTTAAGGAATTATGAGATATGACGTATTTATACTTGTCTTTTAAAATTCCTAAAAAATTGTCTAGTAAGTAAGCAACTCTAATATTCATGAATTTCATATTCTTATAATTCTTTTTGTTTATTTAGAGGCCAAAAGTAAGAATCCAGACAAAAATTGGTTGGGTGGTAATGACTATCAAATAAAAGAGTTTGAATAAAATATTGCAAACCAAAATTACAAAAAGTATGATGTTTGTTACTAGAGGGATAGATGTTTGAGATGTGCAAATCAACCCATTGTAAACCTTGTATGAAAAACGAGATAATTTTGTGTAAAGCAGTCGTGTCATGCACAATGAGAATGTGACATATGATCATATTCATATATCCAAAAAACACTTCTTTATTGCATGGAGGAATACCAGATGTATCCCTATACATGGCTACATCCATATCTTGCTAAGTGCTCACCGGCTTGTGGCATGCTGGCCGCACTATTTATGAAAAACACATAGAAATCAGAAAAAGAATTAGGTGGGGCAATACTGAGGGTAAATTTTGAAGAGATAAAGTAAAATAGATAAAATATAAATAAAATAAGTGTAATGATTCATTTACAATTTTCAAAAGCAATAAAGTTATATATGGAATTCAAATCTAAACAATATAAGAATATCAAAACTATTAACGCACATAGAATGAGGACGACTGATTTTCAATATAATCATTCTAAAATCCTCTAACACGTCTACAAAATAACTCACTTTGTAGACAATTACAAAGCAATGCATGTCCCATTTACAATTTTCAAAAGCAATACAGTTATATATGGAATTCAAATCTAAACCAAATAAGATTATGAAAACTACTAGCGCACATAGAATGAGGACAACTGATTTCAAAATATATAGTCATTCTAGAATCCTCTAATACGTCTATAAAAATTGAAATAACTCACTCTGTAGACAATTACAAATCAATGCATGTCCGGCCCATTTACAATTTTCAAAAGCAATACAGCTATATATGGAAATCAAATCTAAACCAGATAAGAATATAAAAACTACTAACGCACATAGAATGAGTACCACTGGTTTTCAAAATAGTCATTCTAGAATCCTCTAATACGTCTATAAAATAACTCACTCTGTAGACAATTACAAAGCAATGTACGTCTAGTTTCTTAATAGCTTTTCATTTCCTTAGAGAAAATGTTGAATCATTTCGAGGGCATATAAAATACAAGATGAAACATGAAGATGGTGATAGTTCTAACAAGCATATATATGCGTGCAATATCAAAACAACAAATCAATGATTTTACCAAAGGTACTTTTCAGAAACAATATTTTCTCTTACAATTTATATATATTTGTAATTATGGGTGGACTCAACATCGGTGGTCTGGTTAGTAACCAGAAATGACCACCGAATTAGCCATTTGTGGTTTCCTTTTCTTCATATTAGTCCTTTGGTGCAGAACAAAGATAACTTTAACATATTCAATTATATCTAGGCTAGATCTAACCATATTTGGCTAGATTGGGTGCATATCCAACATGATTTCTCTATAGCCAGCCTAGATCTAGCCAAATCAACCTTAGATTTAATGCCGTTCCCAAAAACAAAACAAAAAATAATAATAAATAAAAAAATAAAAAAATAAACAGAAAATAAAACAAATTCTTCAAATCCAACAGGATCTACCACTTTTAGCTAGATTCGACCCAGATTCAATAGGATTTAGCTATATATATTTGGCCTAGATCTGACTTATATGGCCACTGTACGTTGATGGGAGGAGCAGCCTTAGATCTGATATGCTTCTTCTTCTTCCTCTCTCTCTCTTTTTTTTTTTTGGTTCATTTTTAATCTTATTCAAACAGTAAAGCTAGTAGCATATATATGGAAATAATTGATCAGATGAGCAAGGAGTTTCACTAGAACTAACAAAACCTTTGTTTAGAAAACTCACAAAATTGCTCACTCGATCAACTACAATCAAACCTTGCAATATTGGTAGATGGGAAAAACAAAAGACTTGAACATGCATGATGACATAAACATACTAGACTATTAGTTTCTATTGAGCTTTAGGATTATTTAATTGCAGTGGTATCATCTTTCTCATTCAATTAAATTCTATATTCGCAGTGTGATACAAGTCCCGTCTCATGCTTAGCTCATGGGAAACAAGGACCAATTCGTTGGACTTCAGACCTGATTTCAAGAGCTCGAGCACCAAGTGAACATGTTGGAAGCTTTGAAGTCGGAGATGGAAATTGTTTGGGTTAGTGCTCTCTTCGTGCATAACCTTGAGCAAGAAGTTAGGTCAGGGATATTCCAGACGATTCACACCCCACGGTTCTTGCTCAAGCTTATGCACGAGGAGAGCATTAACCCCGTCACAAGGTTCTTCTTTATACCTTACGGATAAGGACTTATATATGGTGTGATTTCTAGCATCACATAATCGATACTCAATTTTGTAGACTGCGCAGAGCAATCGCTGGGAAGATAGAGAAAGCACAAAGGTTGTTAAGGCGGTCCTTGACTATCTCAGGGGTCAACCAAAGTTGAAGTTTTGCTCTGAATGAGGCTATCTGTATAGATGTAGTTGTGTTCATTTTTGCCCTAGAACCCTTGTATTTATACTTACAGGTTCGGCAGTTCCTTGCAATAGAAGGATTATTGAATGATAGATTCCTAATTGATTTCCGCTACTTTAGATGCATAAGGGCTCGTTTTCTCTATCAACCTTGGATTGGGCGAAGCTGTAACCCAATACAAATAGTAGACTCATTTTTGGGCCACAGGTATCGGCCCAGTGAACTGAATACTCTTAAATCTCCAGCCAAAATATTTTTCGATTCAAACAGAAGTGACCGGGCAGAGAAGCCAAGAGGGTTGAAGAAGGTAAGAGCCAGGCCACTTGGACTTGGAGCTCAAATTTTTAGTTGGATGAATGAAGAAAAATAACAAAGAGACTTGGTGCAGAGCGGTTGAGAGGGAGAGTGAAATAAGTTGGAGAGGTGTTAGAGTTGAAAGAGAGACAAGTTGATGAGACTGAGGGGTTGATTAAGAAGTGAAAAATTGAATGTGAGTTCACCGAGTTGAAAGAATAGGAAATGAAATCGGAACCTGAAGCCTCCTCGCTGGAATGTGGCTGCCAAGGAATCAGAACCTGAACTTGAACTTGGCGGAGAACAGCTGTGATCGGTCTTAACTCTTCATTTTTTGTGTAAATAATGATGTTTGTAGTATCATCAGTTAAAACTACAAGTCAATATATGAAAATATCTCATGCACGAGTAGAAAAGAATACTTCAATTCAGGGTTAATTCGATGATTCTATTCATCCCACAATGAGGGTATATATACAAGTACAAAGGAGTAGTCTAACTCTAATAGGAAACAATCTTTCCATAATTACAGGATATCCTAATTAAATAAAAACCTAATTACATACAGATTTACAGCGGTTCTACACTCCCCCTCAAGTTGGTGCATAGATACCATGTTAAACAACGACAAGTGTGGCCCGTGGCCCATCATTGTACCGATATTGTCCCAACTTAACCACCCGATAGGTGTTGGGTTTTAATCACAAAAGGCCTCGGTTTCACGAAAAGCAACATCAAGAGAGACATATATAGTGCCAGTAAGAGGATCATAACATCGATAACCCTTCTGGAAGTCAGCATAACCAACAAAGATACACTTACGGGCACGGGGATCAAGCTTGCTTCGTTGAGGCTTGGGAATATGAACATAGGTTGTGCACCCAAACACCCGGGGCTCCAAATTAGGCATAGAAGGGATGGTCAAAAGTGTATGAAGCTTCTGATGAGGATTCTGAAACTCAATCACCCGTGAAGGAGTACGGTTGATAAGATATGCTGCTGATTTTACTGCTTCTCCCCAATAGGACCGAGGTACATTCATGCCAAACAAGGAAGCACGCACAACTTCCATCAATTGCATGTTCTTCCGTTCTGCTAAACCATTCTGTTGAGGAGTATAAGAATTGGAGGTTTGATGACGAATTCCATGTGACCGGAAAAACTCAATCATAGGGACATTCACAAACTCTCCACCATTGTCAGACTGAAACACTCTAATGGATTTTTGATACTGAGTTGCCACCATTTTGTGAAATTCGGTAAACATCCCAAATACATTACTCTTATTCTTCAGTAATGATACCCATGTCATGCGAGTACAATCATCAATAAACGTTACATAATATCGAGCTCCAGAAAGAGAAGGAATTTTCGCAGGACCCCAGACATCAGAGTGAATTTTCATAAAAGGAACAGGAATTTTATTAAGACTTGGTGAATATGAAACACGGTGGCTCTTGGCTAGTTCACAAATGTCACAATGGAAATCCAAATCACTGACAACAGAAAACAAATGAGGTTGCAGCTTCTTAAGATAACTAAAAGATAGATGACCTAAACGGCGATGCCATAACCATACAGCTTCCTTCGCATTCTCTATCCCATTGATCTGATTAGCTTGCCCCAAAAGATGCTTCTGGTTCTCTCCAGTCTCTGTCAGATCCAGGTATTACAATTTCCCCCTTCTAACACCATAACCAAGGATCTGCCGAGTCAGAATGTCCTGAAACACACAGAAAAACGGATAGAAGGTCACAATACATGCAAGAGCTAAAATAATTTGACCAACAGACAGGAGATTATAAGCTAGTGATGGCACAACTAAGACAGATTCAAGGGTTAATGTATCAGATAAAACAATAGAACCTTCTCCGGTGACCGGAGTTGGAGTACCATCAGCAGTAGAGACAACAACTTGAGGGGAATGTCTAAGGTTTTTCACAAGATTAGGGTCATTGGTCATATGATCAGATGCACCTGTATCAATTATCCATGTATTATTCAAAGTAACCTTACCCTTCATACCTGATTGCGCTACATTAGCGGAGGCATTGTCTAGACGCTCTTCCTCTGTAGTAGCAATGGCGGCCTTGCCCAGATTCTTTCGTGGTTTCTTGGTGAAGTCCCACCAATCAGGGTAACCAATCACTTCATAGCACCGCTCTTTGCTATGACCTAGTTCCCCACACACAATGCACTTTCTATTTGCATATGGATTTGGTTTACCTAGAGGATGATGTGAGAAGCCTGGAGGAGGACCTGGTTTGCGTTGGACAGCCATAACAGAGGATTCGGTAGGTATCGAATGCCCCATAGCCTGTTTCTCTGATTGCACCTTGCTAATGTAAGCATAGCTCTGCTCCAAAGAGAATTTAGGTTCCTTGCGCAGGATTTCTCCACGCACCTGATCATACTCTAGGTCAAGTCCACTCAAAAACATGTGAACACGCATCCGGGACATCGCTGAGGTCTCTTGAACTACAGCTGCAACATTATCATTCTGAGAGGCCACCCTTTGATCAATCTCCTAGAACATCGCCACTAACTCATTATAGTAGGTAGGAATAGGCCGTCCATTTTGCTTTGCTTCAAAACACTTCTTGTTCAATTCAAAGATTCAGGTTTCATCAGAATCATCATAAAAAGTTTTCTCTACAGCTTCCCAAATATCTTTTGCAGTAGGGAGACGAATATACCGGTTCATAAGAGAGGACTCCATGGAGTCAATGAGCCAACTTTTCACATTTTCATTGTCCGTGGCCCAAGCTTCATACTCTGCAGAATTTATGGCGGGTTCAGCCTTCACTCCGGTCAGATAACCAACCTTCCCTCGTGCTCCAATGCGCATCCGCATGAGAGGAGCCCATATGGTGTAGTTGGATTCATTCAAGACAACACTTGTTGGGAACACAGAGTTGTCTTGTTGGGTGGTGTAGTGGTGATGGATGACTTGTGAGGATGGCACCATTGCCTTATCGGGATTTGACTGTTCGCCTTCAATTACAGGTCCGGCCATTGAGGAATTCGGGATTTTTGCAGGATTGGGTTTTCTAGGGTTTCAAGATGGATCTGAATTTTTTTTCGAAAAAAGGTAGGGTGATGGTAGTTTGGAATTCAATGGTGGTGGTACGCAGCGGTTTGTGGTGTTCTTCAGGATTCAAAGGATGCAGCGCAAGTTCAAAGGATTGAACCTGCTTTGATACCAAGTAGAAAAGAATACTTCAATTCAGGGTTAATTTGATGATTCTATTCATCCCACAATGAGGGTATATATACAAGTACAAATGAGTAGTCTAACTCTAATAGGAAACAATCTTTCCATAATTACAGGATATCCTAATTAAATAAAAACCTAATTACATACAGATTTACAGCGATTCTACAGCACGTTGAAACTATGCTTTTGCTTTTCCACGGCATATAATTGTCAACATTTTACTGATTAAATTCAAACAAAATGACATTATGAAATCATGTAAACTGGTATTGAACAGATTTTGGTTCGTCAATAAATAATAACTGAATATACAATTAAAATATTAGCGTGTATGAACATATCTGCATTACAGGCATTTCATTTTAAGCTCCAACCTTCGAATCTGAAAAGAAAAAAATAAAATAAAATTAACAAGACGTAGAGAAAACTAACCTCTTTGCCATGTCCACCTCTATAGCATTCTGCTCTATATCAAAACCTAAGATAATCAAGAACGGCGATACCATCAAAATCTAGCTAAGACGACGTTCAGCTCCATAAGCTAAGATAATGGAGCCTAGCCTATCAAAACAGAAGCTACAGTATCTTATCTAAACCACAGTTATTAATCCAAACCCACAGCATCTTGTATTTCTTTGTGATTTAAGGTACAAACCAGATACTATTCTTATACATAAAATGGTTAAATGCTGCTTACTCCTTATACTTATAGGGTTTCATCGTTTCAGTCCCTGACCTTCGAATTTCACCTAAAAAGTCTCTGAACTCCCAATTGGTCCCTGCCGTTAAGTATCCGTCAAAAACTTCGTTATCTTCCCCTAAAAAGTCTATTATACCCTCAATTACTTTAAAAAAAAAAATCTCTTCCTCTCTTTTTACAAAAGGGAGTACGAAAGTAGGTCTAGAGCCTTACATGGGCTGTTTCTTTTTTTCTTTTTTTTCTTTTTACCTCTTCTTCTTCCGGCTCTCTCGCCTCTTTATGTTTATCTCCTCATCAAGATGGTTCCAATCCACTGACCTTCAAGAGGTGAAATGAAAAAATAAAATAAAAGAGAGAGAAAAAAAATAATAATAAGTGAGGGCATAATAGACATTTAAGCAACTTTAACAGAAAATTTTGACGGCAGTGACCAATTGGGAGGAAATTTAGAGTTCATGGACTTTTTAGGTGAAATTCGAAGGTCAGGGACTAAAACGATGAAACCCTATAAGTATATGGAGTAAACAGTATTTAATTCTACATAAAATGTGCACAAACCAGATACTAGTATGACCTTTTATGATTAATGCAATTGTTTCGCAAAGAAAATCCCTCAGTTTAATAGCTTAACTGCTTAAGCATCTCTTCATTCAGCGGGAACAACCTCTTCATTCAGCGGGAACAACAATTGGAAAGAGGATAGTTTTGGCACTCGATACACTTTCTACTTGAAATTAACAGAAACCTACTTAACTCATAAAAGTGATAAAACAGTACCAAAGCATTACGTACTAAGCTTACTCAATAAGATGAATGAAAGTTAAATATTTCACTACAAAATTTGAACCAAAATTTAAACATGATTTGTGGGGGCTGCGGTACGCAAACCCCTGCAACAAATTATGTCGTAGACTCTCCCTCTTAAGGAGATCTTAAGCGAGCACCCCTCCGAAGTGCAATGGAGGTCACTAGCCTAGGCCATGAGTCTTCATGATCAACCATTGACCCCGTCCAGGTAAGTATGTTTCATAGTTGCTCCACAATCCATATTCATTTCTCCGACCCTTGTCTACTTTACTCATTCTCCGATGTGGTAACTTGCTAGATTAGATTTTCAATATATGAATTATTCCCTAATAACCCTAATAAGCTTCTCAAGTCCCATTTGTAATAAGTTCCAAAGCTGAGTGCTAATCAAGAAAGGCTTGTACTTCTAATCCTTTCTAAACCCTCCAAGATGAACTTAATGGGATGGCAGAATTCTACTACAAAAGAACTACTTTGCTCTTCTCTTTCTCGGTCTAATATATATATTCAAAGTGGTGAGTTTTTTTTTTCTTTTAAGAGAATAATGGTCATTGTTTTGTACGCCTCAGATGGTTTATTTACAGTTTGATTAATTCTAGTCACTATTATATGTGACTCATTACCACTTAATGTGGCACATATTACATGAACTTTTAAAAGGATCGAAATTAAACGATTGAAGCTCAATCAAATGTTCTAACAGTTGAGGGGAAAATATGAGACTATACATGCCACCATTTACACCAGCTAGTGTATGAACTCTCTTACTTGCTTCGCATCCTCTGTGCATACACAGAAGACTAGTGTGCCCTGCCGGACTCTACTTGATTTTTTTTTTTTTTTTTTGAGGAAAATAAGGGAATAAATATTAGCTCCTTGCAGACAATTACTGTTGACACGAGGGCCACCCTCAATCCTAAAGAATGGTTTACCTTAGGCCATATTTGTTTCCCGGAAAGTGGACATTGGGAAAGGAAACATTTTCCTTTCCTGCGTTTGGGACAACCAAGGAAGGGAAATATTATTCCAAATGAAAGAAAAAAGTGAGGGAAATTGGTGGTTCCCTCCCCCCTCCCTCAGGAAACACTTTCCCAAAGGAAAGGAAAGTGATTCCTTTCCTTTCTGGTTACCAAACATGGCTAAGAGTTACGGAAGAGACCGGACCTCTCATCATACTCCATCTAGAAAGTGAATAGGAACCACCTCTACGGAACCGGATCAGAAAGATCATGTTAAGGTAAGATGGCTTCTATCATGAGAAGCACCATACTTTGCTCACATTTGAAACTGAATTGGTAGGGTGCGCCAAACCTTGCAATAGTGCAACACAAGGATGACACATGCAAGCCCCAATAGCAAGCTATTGTAATGAACTTACCCCTTAAAAAAATTAATTTAATATCGTGTGAATCATTGATCCACATATCAGATATTAAACTGATAAGAACAGATACTACACTTGATCTTAGCCAAAAGGCCGAGAAAGGTATGAGTGTTAAAGTCTAGCGCCTCCTTATTTATACACCTCTTCAGATGCTTTTTCCCTCATGTTAGGGGTGTGGGACTACAACCGCTTACAAATAGCATAAACTATTAGTCCACCACCTGAGTATATCATCAGTATATAAATTGAGGGACAAGCATAATCAATTGGCTACTATCTCATAACTCAATTGGCTCTATCGTACCTAATTATTGCTTCGTAATATCCATGCATGGCTTAGTATCAGATACTACATGAAGGAATACAACAAGATAATCATGAATAATGATTTTGCATGATAGACTTGATGGTTATGTTCTTTCGCTTTTCATGATGAATAATCCCACATAAATTTTTTTTTAATTAAGAATAAGGGATTAGGCGATATTTGCTCCTTAGAGACAGACAATGTGAGGAACATGTCCCACTTTCAAGCCAGAAGACTAAGAGTCTGCCCCACTTTAAGAACCCACCGCCCATCCCCCTATTCGATTTATTAAAAATAAAGAAAAAATTAGAGAGTAAACAAAACTGCCAAAGGAAGATGAAAGAAAGGAAACTCTCCCTCCTCTTGTACAAGCTCAAAAGAAAGAAACAAAATTTCCCATGCAGCTCCATGATGTGGAGCTTGTAGCTTAGACTTGTGCACAGCTTCCTGGAAATAAAAACCTCTTCACAAGGCCTGAGCAATAACAGCATTCCAACAGAATCATCTTGGCACTCATATAAAGTTCCTTCATTCTCATTCCACTTGCAGACGTTTTTTCTTTTTGAAACCAGCAATAGCTTAAAAAACCCCTTCATAACAATAAAAAAGGAAAACATGGACATCAACTGGTACGAAGGTAAGGGAAACCTAACCCATCCATATTAAGGTGCTGAGTGATCATAGAGGGAGGATTTTTGATTCCAAACCAACAAATTTGAAGCCAAGCCTAAATTGGCCAAGCTATTTGCAACTGAATTCCCTTCTCTAAGAATGTGAGAACAGCAAAAATGCATTGCTCGAATACGGCTTAAGCATGTTGACCAAGCAATCCGCAGAGGCCATCGTGGAATAAAGGAAGGAGAGGTAATGCATGCATGAATAAATCCCACACATGAATTTAGGAATTTACCAATGTTTCTGAGACGCACCGATCGAGTTAGCATTTCTTCTTTTCAATGAAATACGAATTTTTGAACACCCTACATGCACTGCTGCACATAAAGCACTTTTGAATTTTTCAATAGCAGTAACTAGTAGCAAACTCGTACGTCGAACACTGGATAACTTCAGCAAGAAATCCTACTTAATCAGCAACTCGATCAGCTTGAGGTTTTCTTGAGATGGTATTGATTCAGAGAAAATGAAGCCAGTACCGATCGAGCTGTTGGGAGGAAGGACTGCGGCTCCCACAGCTGCAAAGTTAACACCATGCATGTTTGAAGTGGACTTCAATGGCCTTCATATATGTACAGGTCCTGAAACGAAAGCCTCAGTCTTGAGCTGCCAAGTTCTGAAGAGGTGTTTTTACAGAAAGAGCCAAGACCACATTCAGTTTTTATTAGTTGTATTAAGGGTGCATACATTGACACATAGAATTCACATACCTGTAGCAAGCTCTGACGGATACAAGTTCCTGCGGAGTTTTCATTTTTCCTCTAATTCTAAAGTATATGGTCAAAACTAGTGTTAGTTATTCATTACTAACAACAAATTATTTATAGAATTAACATACTGTTTACTCCCTATACTTATAGGGTTTCATCGTTTTAGTCTCTGACCTTCGAATTTCACCTAAAAAGTCCATGAACTCTCAATTTCCTCCCAATTGGTCCCTGCCGTCAAAATTTTCTGTTAAAGTTGCTTAAATGTCTATTATGCCCTCACTTATTATTTTTTTTTCTCTCTTTTATTTCTTTTTTTCATTTCACCTCTTGAAGGTCAGTGGATTGGAACCATCTTGATGAGGAGATGAACATAAGGAGGCGAGAGAGCCGGAAGAAGAAGAGGTAAAAAGAAAAAATAAATAAAAAAAAAGAGGAAGAGATTTTTTTTTTTTAAGTAATTGAGGGTATAATAGACTTTTTAGGTGAAGATAACGAAGTTTTTGATGGATACTTGACGGCAGGGACCAATTGGGAGGAAATTGAGAGTTCAGAGACTTTTTAGGTGATATTCGAAGGTCAGGGACTGAAACGATGAAACCCTATAAGTATAAGGAGTAAGCAGCATTTAACCCTTATTTATATTTACAAAGCCACAGTGAGAAAAAAATTCATTTTAGTAATCATAATAACTCTCTCAGACATATTATGCATTTCATTTTGTTCTACAAAACATGCTCTTTTAGTCGTTCGTTCTGTTTTTAAACAGATTCTGCTCCAAAAATTACTACTTCATTCTAATCATAGAATAAAAGATTCTTACATTAGATAAATGACTTCCTAGATTTGGAAGAGAAAGGGAAAAAAGACTTGATTTTGTCCAAACTTCTCTTTGGATCGTACTAACAAGCTCAAAGTGATCTTTGGATCAGCCTGTACTAACAAGCTCAATATCAACAGATGTGGATTTCCTTCCACTTGATATAGCTAATATCAACAAATCTCAAACTTCTCTCTGCGTCTGTATATAGTCTCTTTATATAGCTCTACATCAACGTACAGATCTCAAGCTTCTCTTTGATCAGCCTCCATAAGCTCCACCACCAGACCCGTCAGCCTCTACATTGAGCTCAATACTGACAAACTCTACATTGAGATCTCCATTGTTTAGTTATAAGTTCGATACATCACATCAACAGATCTCAAACTTCTCCTCGAGATAAGTTCGATACATCACAGGACTACCATTATTGCATTGTTATCTTAAGAGAAACATTTGATACTAGAATTGTAGGGCTTTACCCCGAAGGGAGCCCTTCCAGAAATTCTCGAGGGCACAAGGCTGAACCCAGGCCCAGGAGGGGGTTTGGAAATAGTTTTCAACCAGCAATAGACGCGCCTCGGTTAGAACATCATTAGCTGCGTCATTGCCCCAAGCGCAAAGATAGTTCACATCCACCCTTAGCTCTCCTTTTATATGTTTTTCCGTTGGATATCCTCCAGCTTCCTCAATGTGGGATCAAAAACAGACATTCTTACTCGGTCGAGGGCCAGGTCTCGGTGCACCATGCACATCTGGCCACATTCACACCTCTAAAACAAGAAGCAACACAAGAATTGAAGGCAGAGAGATGGCAACGTACAATATGATTGAGAAACAGTCGCAGGCAGCTTGTACAATGGAGTAGAACCGGGAAATATGGAAAGCTAGCTAGTCTCGACCAAGGAAAACTTGGCAAGAATATGAGCTGCGTTATTGCATTCTCTAGGCTGAAAATTGATCATGTTGCCACCAATTCGAGTAAATGTCTTCCACCAAACCACCTAGTGCAACCTAACAGGGACAATAACAACCTTGTTGGTTCCATCGAGTTAACTTCAATCCGGATTGGCAGAAAGTGCCCATCGATGACAGAATTGATGCCTTTTAGGATTGCCATCAAATTCAGACCAGTAAGAACAAGTCAAAATAACAAGACGACTCCTCATTTAGCCATTTGCACAGAATGATCTCCAGAGTTGCAGCCAAAGAGAGCCCCAATGGTTACTACAGCTGAAGCAATGCAGGGATTGAGAAATTCTTCGTTTGAAGAGCTGATGTGCACGGGGCAGAATCTCTGAGCAGGCCATCCAATCTGACTTGGTTACAAAGCTTTTACATATATCAGTTTCCAGAAACGCCTTACAACTATTTGCCATTCTATTCAAAACACTGAGTTTAAAGCGAGAAAAGGAAACAATGGACGTTAAGCGAGTTATTGCATCAGTGGCTCCATGTTAGGAGGGTTGTTTAAAGGGACGTGAAGACTGTCGCAACTGAGATGGGACATGATGTAAAACATTGTGGCAAGAACGGTTTGTCTTCTGCCGATTCAACACGGGAACCCACTTTTATCTCAAATCGTTTTCACTAACCTTCTGCCAGTTCCATATTGTAAATGCAGAAACTGATCTTGGATGAGATTTGATAAAAAAATAAAAAAGAAGAAGAAGAAGAAGATTTAGATTTGACAAGTAACAGCAATAATCAAATAACTGGAGTGCCAGAAGAAGTGAACACAGGAAATAACAGAAACAGCAATAAAATTTATCACAGTACAACCACAACGTGATGATAGAGTCATGATACTCAGGAAACCTGGATAGATAAGAAGTATTTTCAGTATTTTACAGACTAATACTTCTTTCACTGATAACAAAATGCGACATTATTTAATAACAGCATCCTAAGAGTCTGATACACAATCCATACTTGATCAAATACTGGGACCATGAAATCACAATCCCTACAATGCTAGAGATATACTTAATAACAGACTTCATGTTGAGGATGAGGTAGATCTAGGACTATCAGATCTTGACATAAATCTAGAACTTGCACTCACACTCGGGCTTCGACTCCTAGAGCAGCTCCTGGAATATTTTCGCGAAGGTGAACGCTTATGGGACCGTGAGCTCCTGTATCTAGGAGACACACTCCGAGAGCAACTCATCCTTGAGCTCCTCCTCCTTGGTTCAGGAGAAACACTAGGTGTGTAACTTCTCCGGGAAACCCTCCTAGGCCTTGGAGAGACACTGCGCGAGTAGCTCCTCATTGAGGTCCACCTATGCCTAGGTGAGATAGGGGAGCGAGTCCTCCTTGAGCTCCTCCAGGACCTGGGTGAAACACTGCGAGAGACAGAGCGATAGCGTCGCCTCCTTCCATAGTAAGAGTCATCTGGTGAGATAGAGCGATAGCCTCGCCTCCTTCCAGAAAAAGAGTCATCTGGTGAGTACTCCCTGCCATAAGGGGAATAGGAGCGCTCACGGTATCTCACTGGTGGACTGCTGTAAGGAGAGCGTGAGCGAGAATAAGACCTGCGGCGCCGATAGTCAGGAGAGTAAGATCTCCGCCTTCTGTAGGGTGGAGAGTACGATCTGCTCCTACTTCGGTCAGATGAGTAACTCGGCGACCGACTGTAGCTCCTTCTGTAAGGAGAGTAGGAAGGAGACCTGCGAGGAGGCGAGTAGCTAGGGGTTCGCTGGTGCCCTACAAAAATAAAATTAAAAAAAAAAACTCTATTAGAAAAGACAGCAGAGAAGTCTTTCAAAGTGTTATATGAGCTGATAAAAAAAGCTTACCACGAATTGTTCGCAGCCCGAGATATCTTCCTGGAGTGGGGGTTCTCCCTCTCCGCCTTCTAGCCTGAAATAAACGGAAAGAAAGAATGAGATCATTGAATACCAACCAACTAACAAGAAAATAGAAGTAAGCTACTCAAAATCATTAGATGTCAATGCAATGGAAATAGAACATATATAGCAGGAATATGTTAACTAATATGAAAGAGAGAAATGCAGGGCATACAACCCTAGTGATCTGATACTTGTTGATGAGTTTGATTGGTTTGTTAAGTTGTGGTTTGGAATTTGGTGAAGAGCTGCTGCTACACACAGCAAACCTGCTGCCAGAAACACTTCAAGTGGAAAGAAGCAAAAAACTTTCAAACTCAAGGAACCAATAGCAATCAATTAAACCTCCCACTACAATGCAGAATATAGTACGATATACTAAATAATAAATTGAACCAAATGAATGATCCAGCAATAAACACATTTTAAAGGGAACAAACATTACCTTCTCCACCGTAATGACACGACCTTCAAGTACAGAACGATCTAAATATTTGATACAGCGGTCGGCCACATCAACATTTTCCATGGTAACAAACCCAAATCCACGAGATTCTCTAGTCCATGGATCGACCACAAGATGAACATCAATCACCTAAAACACTCAAACCGGCAAAATTAAGATCATTGAGCAAATATCAAACTAAACTGAGCATTGAACCACAATCATTACAATATGAAGAAGATACAAAAATGAAGATAGAAAAGGGCACTCCGAACACATACTTTTCCCTCTGATGCAAAGTGCTTCTCAAGCTCTCTCCTTGTAATCCGAGGTGACAATCCAGTCACATACAAATTGTTCCCAGGATTCTCCACAGACGGACTCCTGCAAATCAAATCAGAACGCATAAGCAACCAAATCAATGCACATAATCACCGTAAAAACACAAATGATGTAAAAGATTCCACAAAATGAGCCAAATGAAAAACAGCTGGGATAAAGGCACAAACCTCGACCTCGAAACAGACCTGGAAAGGGACCTGTATCTGTATCGCCTTGGGGAAGGAGATGGTGACCTGTATCGCTTCGGGGAAGGAGAAGGAGAGTACCTTGACCTTCTCGAGTACGACATCTGTAGCCGAAAAACAAAAATATTATACTCCAAATTTATTATCATCTCCAAGTTAATACATAATAAGGAACGCATAATTGCGCCTCTGCAGATCAAAAAAATTATGTTCTTCCACCGAAATTATGGTTTTCCAGTAGCAAATTAATCACATATCACAACTAGGAGGAAATTAACCGCTAATCTTTAGCAAAAAGATGATAATACACAGCATCCGGAGAACTTAATTACCAATTCGTCAATAATCTTATGGAGAGAGAGCAAAAAAAAAAAAAAAATCGCCTATTCCAACAGCAATTACAGTCATAATTCAAGGTACGATTGGGCTGTGCGTTCCTTATGATTCCTAATTTCATATCCAACGATTGAAATATATCGGGAAAAAAGAAAGAAAAAACATATATGTACACACACACCGGGCCAGAATAGATCAAAGATGATGAAGAAGGCGAAGAAGAACTAACCGTATCAAATTATGGCAGAGACGATACTTCCGTACTGAAAATGAATCGGTGAGAGCCTCTCTGGTTTTCTCTCCTTACTCGATCTCTCGGAGAATGGTTGGTTGGTTTAGGAATTAGAACACGAAACTGCATATAGAGAAAGCTTTTATATAGAGGGGAAGTTTCTGGAGATAGTCGGACGCTACACCACATTTAAATCCCGTTTAATATTTCGTGGTCCGTGGTTTACGACATTCGAGCTCTCTCTCTGTAGCGGTGCGAGTTCTCCACTAACTTTTAGACACGTGGTAAACCAAAGGGGATTTGTATAATTATTCGATTTTAACTCTTTTTCTTCTCTCTACCCCATTTCTTTCTGGTAAATATATAGCCTTTGTTCTCGTTGTTTTATTTGAATTTCACTCTCCAAATTGTAATCTACGCTCCCACTATCTAAATTTAATATATTTTATACTTCTTACAACTGCACTTCCTGTTTTGCCCCTTTTTTCTCATCTTTATTTTATGTATTTTTTGCAAAGAAAGACACGTTTCCCCTACATCATTTTCTTGAACACAGCCGAACTGGGAGAATACACAAACCATCGATCACCACCTTAACTAAAGTGGGATTGGTTCAAGACTAAGAATCACTTAGAGAGTCAAATATAACGAGATTGAGAGAATAAATTTTCTGATATGTTATTCATCTCATAGAGAGGTATATAAAAATGATTACAAGGATATAATTGACTTACGTCTCTATTCTCTACCACACATAGAATAGGTAAGTATAAACTACGATATAATTTCAATCAATCATGCCCAACTTGCTTAGTGAATCATAAAATACCTTTCTGGAAACTCCTTTGGTAAGAATATCTACAACTGCAAGTTGCTCTTCAGTATGAACAAAAGGAAAACTAATAAGTTTGACGTCTAGCTTTTCCTTTATAAAATGACGATCAACCTCCACATGCTTAGTACGATCATGGTGTTCTGGATTCTGTGATATATTAATAGTTGCCTTGTTGTCACAATACAACTGCATAGTACTTTTGAGTTTGAAACCCAGATCACGTAACAGATTTCTCAACCACAGCAATTCACATACTCCATGAGCCATACCTCTATACTTGACCTCAGCACTAGATCGTGCCACAACTTTTTGTTTCTTACTCTTCCATGTAATTAAATTATCTCCCAGAAAGGTAAAGTAACCTGATGTCGGCCTCCTGTCTGTAATATTTCTAGCCCAATCTGCATCTGCGAAGCCACAAACCTCAAGAATGTTATTGTGTTTAGAAAACAACACTCCCCTTCCTGGAGCTGACTTCAAGTACTTCAAAATTCGCACAACAGTATCCATGTGACTCTCATTCGGGTTATGCATGAATTGACTCACCACACTTACTATATATGCAACATCTGGTCTAGTATGAGTCAAATAAATCAAGCGCTCAACCAACCTCTGATAGCGAGCTCAATAAGTAGGTACCTGATATGTTCAGCTAAACAATGGTTCTGCTCAATAGGAGTATCAATAGGTTTGCAATCCAACATACCAGTCTCTGTCAGCAAGTCAAGAACGTACTTCCTGTTTGGCTCCAATTTTGTTGCAGCTGGTCAACAGTCTCTTTTCTTGCGCGGGCGTGCCAGCACCGTTCGGGTGCGGTCGTCGGGGGTGTCCCTTGACCTGACTTCTTTCAAGCAATTGTGGACGAGGAGAGCACCAACCTCGTCGTGGGATTCTTTGTGCCTCGTGGTGAGGACTTTGCTGAAGTTTCTTCTTGTTCACAAGTCGATACTCAATATTGCAGATTGAGCAGAGCGAAATCACCGGGAAGTATTGAGATCTTGCTAAAGCGTGACTTTAGCTTGGCTGGGTTGCTAGGGCGTTACCCTTGCTTGGCTGGTTCTGTAACCGTTGTGGTCGCGGCACTACCGTCGGCTCCCGAGGAGACTAGGACCGAAGCACGTTGACAGAGGGTTTGGTGGCACTGAAAGTCGGCTTCTGAGAAGACTAGGACTAGGAGTATGATCACCGGTAAGAGAAAGAGAAGGAGAGGAGTTGCTCTTAGAGAGGTTTGCTCTAGAGAGAACTTAGATCATCTTAGAGATGTTGTTGTTGAATGTGAATGGGTGTTTTGTAATGAGAGAAGAAGGTGTTTATATAGGGAAGAAAAAGAAGAGTGAAATGATGAGTGGAAGAAAAATAATGAAAGTAGATCTAAGTTCACTTGTAAAATATGGAAAAGATAAAGAAAATATGAAATGAAAGCAAAGCATGAAGGTGCAGCAACATGGAAGTGGTGATGATCTATTAAAGAGATTGTAGAAGAAAAATATATCTAAGGAAAAAGAGAAAAGCATCTAGCTTTCTTCATGTGGGTAGGAAACATGTACATGTGAATATTGAGCTGGTTTTAGGTCAGTTTCTGCCCCTTTATTCCTTCAATTATTTCTCCAACAAGACTTCATTATATGCCTTCGACTTCTTCATATGAAATGTTCCACTATGAGTGTAGATCATCCTGACAAATTTTCAGATTTTTATTCCATGTGGTTGGGCCGAAAATGCTGCTGGACCTCTTACAGGTCCAGTTTTTCAGTTTTGCTTCTGTAGAAAACTGGGCTGATTGTTTGAAGGCCTTCCACTCAAAAAAAACTCTTTCACTCTTCATAAGAAATGATCCTTGGGCTGTCTAGAATGGATCTGGAAAGTTTCAGCACATTTCGATTTCATTTGGTTAGTCTGCCACCCCTCCGTCCTTGTCTAGCTCGGTTTTTCCTAGCCGAAGTAGGAAAATATGCTAAAGTTGACTTTTCATGCTTCCATGCTTCCATAGTAGGCTTTATTTAGCCTCTAAATATATATTTCGAGCTTGTCGACAATATATAGCTTGAGCCACTGACATTGGCTCAATTTCTTCAACACATGCCTTGTCAAACCAAAATGTTCATTTTGGATCCAAACATTGCCCCCCAGACCTCGAAGTCAAAGGTCCTCGTCTTGACTAAAGAGGTCTTGAATCAACACTACTCTTATAATGTCGTTGCTCCAAAGCCACTTGTATTGGCTTGACTAAAATTACTTGAACAGTAGCCTCTCCCCCTCTTAATTATACATAGTGAGCATACATATATTAATCGCCAGTCTTCCTTCGCGAACCATCCTTTGCGAGGCCATGTAATTAAAACCACTTCGCTGCCAACAATTCGCAACCCAGCTTTCGCCACAATTATTGGCAAAAATATTGATTTGACCTCCTCCACTGCTAATACCATACTAGGCATATTAAATGCCTCTTGTATATGTGCCCAGACCAATACCAATGGCCTCTTAAGTATATTAGCAAGTTCCAGCCACTATTAGGCAAGAACACAATTTTTTGCATCCTCCGCGACGCACAAATTTGAAACTCTTTTTGTATTTTTTTTATTTTTTATTTTTTATTTTTAATTTTAATAAGACATTGTGAATCAAGGTTTAGACATGCGGCCCAAGTACAGTCGTCTAGACACAAATTTTCTTTCAAATCCTTTGGGCAACCTTACTGAAATGGTCAGGTGGGGGAGGAAGAACAAGAGAGGCAGAATCCATTTTGGCATGAGCTACTCCCACATAGTGGTTTAGGCCCATTTGCACGCACTTCTGGATTCAAGAACCTGTCATGAACGTTGTCCCCTTTCTAGACACCATTTCACATAGGCTATACTTACTAAGATGAGAAAAGTCATAAGTGTGAAGACAATTCAACAAGTGTTAATAAAAGCCGCCCTTAACCTTAAGGGACCTGAACTAGGCACCAATAAGGAGTTTAGGCCAATATTAACAAAAGAGACTTCACCTATTCCGTTATGATTCACAACCCCTTTACCAAATTCAACTTTTTTTTATTTTATTTTTTTTTTTATGAAAAGAAAATGAAAAAGTAACAGAAAAATAAAAGCAAAGAAAGAAAGAAGCTAGCAACACCCTGTTTGGCTAACCTCTAGATGACCACGGGGGAGGCCATCTATGCTTCATTCCAAGCTCCGATGTATCAAAATTTGTAGGGTAAAAATCCCTCATGTGAGAGCTTGTAGGAAAAGAACAAAGATACTTCTCGTTGAAGAATTTGGAGGAATTTGGCTCGTGAGAGGGGTAATCTTGCCCCCCAAGTATCCTTGTTGGTTGGTGAAGCATGATCTTCAATTGCAATTGAGGAGATGAAGATGAGTATAGATCGGCTTTGTTACCAACCAACATGTCATAGAACATGGCCTCTCTAGAATAAGCCACAGATTGGCTTTTGCATTTGACCACTTGCTGGTCTGAATTTTCCACATCAAGAGCTTCACTTGCTGGATAATTGTAAACAAGAGTTAACTTGTATTGATGATACTCAAATTTACAGTTGCGAAGGACAACTTGGCCACTAGAATAATTGTTCTGGCCATTCATGCAACGTGGGTTGTAGATGTGTCCTCCACATATATCAAAGCCACCGCTTGGCCTTGAAGAATATATGAAGAACTTCAAGTTGAATTGATTAATAAAGCCACAGATTGGCTTCTGTAGGCCACAACTTAATTGATAATTAAGTTGGTCCTGATTTTGATCACCTTCCCCATGACGTCCAGTAGCAGAGTCACAATTAAAATGATCATGAACTTGCTTCTTTTGATCAAAGGGATGATCATGGGCCATATCTTGCCCCCCATGCATCTGATCAGTGGCCACGTATTTGGCTTGATCAGTGGAGAAATCAGCTATATGTTCAGAGACAATTTCATTGTCAGAAAAACATTCTTGTGGACCGTCTTCTCCATGCACAACCTCCGTGTAAGGCTGTGACTCAACAGTGAGACCCTTACGTTGATTGCCACCTATAGGCAAGTTAGTCTCAGAAATGACCTCTTCGCGAGCAGGTTCTGGAATCGTGAACTCATCGAGCCATCGACGGTCCTCCGCGAGAGCTTTACTCAGATTCTCATGGTATGCGGTAGAATTCTTTTGAAGGATATCAAGCCGCTCTTCTATGCTCGCATTCTCTGGAATGGGAATGGGCACATAGCCTTCTATCGTCGCCATGACTTCAGGAATTTCTTTTGGTAAAGAATTTTCTCTGGCATCTCAATGATGGTGAACATAAAAAGACTCTGGTGTAGTCCCACTGGGCGTGCCAAAATGTTTGTTTTGAAGCCCGGTGGTTGAATGTCTTCAAGAAAAAAAAATTCTAACCTTGTCCCACTGGGCGTGCCAAAATGTTTGGCTCCAATTTTGCTGCAGCTGGTCAACAGTCTCTTTTCTTGCGCGGGCGTGCCAGCACCGTTCGGGTGCGGTCGCGTCGGGGGTGTCCCTTGACCTGACTTCTTTTCAAGCGATTGTGGACGAGGAGAGCACCAACCTCGTCGTGGGATTCTTTGTGCCTCGTGGTGAGGACTTTTGCTCATCTTCTTGCGTCACCAAATCGATACTCGATGTTGTAGATCGAGCAGAGCGAGAACCACCGGGAAGTAGAGAGAACTTGCTAAAGCGTGACTTTAGCTTGGCTGGGTTGCTAGGGCGTTACCCTTGCTTGGCTGGTTCTGTAACCGTTGTGGTCGCGGGCACTACCGTCGGCTCCCGAGGAGACTAGGACCGAAGCACGTTGACAGAGGGTTTGGTGGCACTGAAAGTCGGCTTCTGAGAAGACTAGGACTAGGAGTATGATCACCGGTAAGAGAAAGAGAAGGAGAGGAGTTGCTCTTAGAGAGGTTTGCTCTAGAGAGAACTTAGATCATCTTAGAGATGTTGTTGTTGAATGTGAATGAGTGTTTTGTAATGAGAGAAGAAGGTGTTTATATAGGGAAGAAAAAGAAGAGTGAAATGATGAGTGGAAGAAAAATAATGAAAGTAGATCTAAGTTCACTTGTAAAATATGGAAAAGATAGAGAAAATATGAAATGAAAGCAAAGCATGAAGGTGCAGCAACATGGAAGTGGTGATGATCTATTAAAGAGATTGTAGAAGAAAAATATATCCAAGGAAAAAGAGAAAAGCATCTAGCTTTCTTCATGTGGGTAGGAAACATGAACATGTGAATATTGAGCTGGTTTTAGGTCAGTTTCTGCCCCTTTATTCCTTCAATTATTTCTCCAACAAGACTTCATTATATGCCTTCGACTTCTTCATATGAAATGTTCCACTATGAGTGTAGATCATCCTGACATATTTTCAGATTTTTATTCCATGTGGTTGGGCCGAAAATGCTGCTGGACCTCTTACAGGTCCAGTTTTCCAGTTTTGCTTCTGTAGAAAATTGGGCTGATTGTTTGAAGGCCTTCCACTCAAAAAAAACTCTTGCACTCTGCATAAGAAATGATCCTTGGGCTGTCTAGAATGGATCTGGAAAGTTTCAGCACATTTCGATTTCATTTGGTTAGTCTGCCACCCCTCCGTCCTTGTCTAGCTCGGTTTTTCCTAGCCGAAGTAGGAAAATATGCTAAAGTTGACTTTTCATGCTTCCATGCTTCCATAGTAGGCTTTATTTAGCCTCTAAATATATATTTCGAGCTTGTCGACAATATATAGCTTGAGCCACTGACATTGGCTCAATTTCTCCAACACATGCCTTGTCAGACCAAAATGTTCATTTTGGGTCCAAACACTTCCTCTGACACAGGTAGATCCTTTCTCTCCCTCTGGCTACCTAAATTCCTAAGAAGTACTTAAGTTCACCTAAGTCCTTCATCTCAGACTCAGAGGCTAGTTGTCTCTGCAGTCTATCCATCTCAACAGTATAATTGATAGTGATTACCATATCATCTACATAAATAATTAGAGCTGTTACCTTCCCTTGTTGATGCTTGAGAAACAAGGTATGGTCTGAGTTGCTTTGTCTGTAACCAACCTTCTGCATGAACTGTGAAAATCTTCCAAACCAAGCATGAGGTGACTGTTTGAGACCGTACAGAGATTTTCACTGCAATCCTTATCCCCATTTTTCAATTGTCTCGAATTCCTCCCCTACTAAGAAGTGTGTTGGGTATCAGAAGCCAAGGCTAATCGGTGGTTTGGGGAGGTCGGAGTTGATTCATGGTGGTGTTGGGACTACGTTATTATCTAGACAGCGTAGATTAGGAGTCCTGCTGGTGGGCCGGGCACGAGAGCCAGCAGGCGACGTTTCTGATAGCGGCGGGTTTGTTAACGCCTGAGGTGCTAATGTGGCCATGCATGGTTGGTGGCGATCACCCGTCCTTGGGTGCTTACCTTATGGGTGGCCAGATGAGCTATTGTTGGGCCCAAAGTAGAACCCAATTGCATGGGCTTGATTTCTCCAAGGTCTGGATTTTGGACCCTGAAGGTGTTTTACTTGATATTTTGCTCAATTTTACAGTTGTTACTCTTTAGGGCATGCCATTGTACTTTCGAGTAACCACATTGTGAGTACCACAATTGCGTGTCTTAGTGAGCAATGTGTTGTATGCTGGGAAGAGTCGAGAGTTGATTGGTCGGTCGATTTCTTGCATACCCAGATTGCATATTTTGATGGTTTAATGACTTTGATCTACAAATCTCAAGATCTGTGACAATGATTCTATTGTTGGTAATTATCTTAAGGAGACTGAAGATTTACCTTCAATTTTTGCTAGTTTCTTTGTAATTGTTCCAGAATAGTGTTTTATTGTACAAGGACAACTTGTCGGTACATTACACATTCTTGTTCTATTTTAGCTCTAAGATTTGTCACCGCTCCCAAGTTTATGAGAGATGTCACTCGAGATGATTGTAATCGTTAATTGATTTAATGAACTTTTTTTTATTAAAAAAAAAAAAACATTTCAAGTGGTTTCACATAATGTATCGAAATCTATTTCGGTATAAATGCTTCAAAAAAAAAAAAAAAACGGCAAGCAGACGATGGCAAGGTGGGGATTGCATGATCTCAAAATTGATATGGGGTACCTGCTTGGCTTGGATCTGGGTATCATCTAGTTCTCGGCATAGCTATATTTGCCATCATAACCATACAATTGATCTTGACTATATTGGCCATTGTAATCATTTATTGAAAGAGAGCTAGGTAAATTCGGCTCATAATAACTCATTAGTGAAAATACATAATATGTAATGTCTCACTAAATGGTCCAACATTCACCAAGTGTGGTCCCACTGGGCGTGTCAAAAGATGTTCGCTCAAAAATCGTCTCGGTCACTGAGCCGAGGGCTTCTTTGGCTTACAGGTGTCCTTCTAGAGTGGTGACGTGTGCGCGGGCGTGCCAACTCGCGGTTGGGAGGATCTGACTTCTAATCAACTGATTGTGGGCCGAGGAATGATCTATCTCGGCCGCAGGGTTCCCTTGAATGCAAGGACTTTAACACGGATCAGCCTTACCTAGCCGTAGTCTTCGTGTTGTGTAACTCGGTGATTGAGGTGAAAGTGAAGTGATGATGATTCTTTTTGTGATTTTGTATAAAGTAAATGATGTAAAGTAAACAACAGCAAATAAATAGCATAAACGAAAGTGCAGGAATGTAAAAGTGCAGTAAATAAAAAATGCAGGAAGATAAAGAACAAGAATGTAAACCGCGGGAAACAAAGTGCAGCAAAGTAACAAGCAAAAAGATAAATTGCTGGCATTCATCATGCCGCGGCTATTCAACCATTCAACTGCGGCCCTAAGCTAAATTTCTTGTGGACCCTACCCACCTGTGTATCATGTGAGCATTGCCAAATTTAGGTTCAAATAAATATATAATATGTAATGTAGTAATGTAATTTAAACAAATGTTTATAAATTCAGTAGCATTGAATCGAACAATATCGATTATGTTCCCACAGCATCGCGCGGGCGCACTATCTAGTACATTTGATTATCTGAACAAAAAGTTTGATGTACATGCCATGGAAAAACAAAAAAAAAAAAACAAAAAAAAAAATCAAAAGCCAGCGACACGCGCGACTACTTGGAAGGCATGAGAAAACTTTCAAATTCCAAATACCTCCGACGGCTGCTTCTACACAATTCCGACTGTGAATGAGTGACACTGAAACCAACCCGAATAAACAAAACCCGCCAAAAATCAAATGCCCCATTCCGAATCAAAAAACCCGACTTAAAACCCCTAAACACTCCAACACAATCCCCAAAAAAGATTCCAGAGAGTAAATGGATCCGATACAAGCAGCCAAGGAGCTCTCATTCCGGGTCGGCTTCTCCGGCCACAGCGGCCACCTCCGCCTCGAGCCTCTCTGCACCGTCGAGCGCTCCGACCCCGTCAAGTCGCTCCCCGATTTCGTCCTGGTCAGTCTCCTCCTTCTTCCAATTCAATCGCTAGGGTTTCGCTTAGTCTGGTTGTTCAGCCTTTTCTTTTGCTTAGTGTATTGGATTTTAGGCAGTGCCTAATTGAAGGCTTAGATGTTTAAGTGAGAAGTAAACAAATTGTTTCTGAACTGAAAAGTTATTGGAGTTTGCTAACAAATTCGTAATCTTAGTGTGATGATATATGCCTTTATTTGTGTATCAGCCGCCTGCATTTGCTAGGGAAACGCCGGAGTCGATAAAAGAGTATATAGAGGAGACATATCTGTTGCCGAGATTGGATTCTGATGTCTTTTCACCGGAAAAGGTCGGGAGGCAGTGGGATTTTGACTGGTTTGACAAGGCTAATGTACACTTGGAGCCGTCGTTGCCACGGTCTGTTGTCATTCCGACATGGGAGTTACCGTTTAGGCGCCACAAGAATGGATCCGAAGGAGGGATATGGGAACCCAAATCTGTGCAGGTATGCGGCTCAGTCAGTGTTTTGTGTTTAGGTGAACATGTCGATTAGCCTAGTATGGGAAATCAGAATCATCATGCGGTGATGTTTTTTATTTTTTGTTATTAAGTTTATTGAGAGTCTAATTCACCTGAAAATGAAAAGCAGCTGAGGCCGAGCCATTCCCCTCTTGAGGAAGGGTGGAGAGGTTTTAATTTTGGTCCACATTAGTGGACACAAACTAACAACCTACAATGCTGCTTTGCTTTTCTAGTTTTCGTAGCCTGAGCATTGTGTTTGCCCAACATTTCCTTATATTTCCTTAGGTCACGGCTGTAGTACTGTAGTAATGACAGTATTGTTGTAATGTAGTGTCACAATTGTTATCTTATTTTTCGACATGTCGACCAGAGTTTGCTTATTATATTTCCTTAGGTCGATGAAGCAGAACTTACCATAGAAGCACAAGAGTCTGGTTCGTTGCCACGCATGGCCGGACCAGCAAAGGATTTTGTATGGGGGAGCATCAGCAACCGTCCTTTTCGTCCAGGAGGCTTGGATGATTCCCAATCTCTAGAAAGAACGCTTCCTGATGGTGCTTCTAATGGCGAATGGGTACACCAACTTCTTACTGGTGGCCCTGCACAGGCTGTTCCACCAAGTTTTAAGCAAGGCTTGGACCTTGGTCCTCTCAAGGTCAGTTCAGTTGTCATCTTGATCGAAAGTTGTAAATTTAAACATATCATAGTAACAGAAGAGCTCTTGTGTTAGGCATATCCTGGCTCATGGAATGTATACAATGATCAAGGTTCAGTCAAGAGCACATCAGATGAAAAGCTGGTCAGTTTTTGTTTTCTGCATGTTTTCTTTCTGTTTTCAAATATTTTGAACCTGTTACAATATAGTTTGTTACTAGACTCTGCGTTCATATATCAGTTTTAGAATTTCTCTGTCGTTGAGTTGCCTACATTGCCTTCAATGTATTACTTCTCTTACAGCATAGAGTTTTCATTGGGAATTAATGGTTACTAATGAAGTGAATGAGAAAAGTGTTGGTTATATATAGACATACATATATATGCGCGGCTTGGTATGTCAGTGAAGTCTTTTCTCAATTATAACGATCTCATCTCAAGTTAACAATTTTCTCAATGTATTTCTAGGGTTTGCAGAGTGAGTTGTCTGTACAGTTTGATGACTTGTTCAAAAAGGCTTGGGATGAGGATGTTGTTGAGTTTGAAGGAGATGGTATGTACAATATGCGAATTTGATACATTTCATCAGTATACCTGGTTATAATGCTATGATCTTATGGGTTAAGAGATGTAAATAAATTCATGGAGGCCAGATGCTCAGGCATTGAAAATCTGAGCAGACATAGGCCGAGTTAGATATCACTGCATTCAAATGAATTATGGCTGGCTTATCTCTATTAGATTTGCAATGCTTAATTGTGTTCTTGACTAACTTTGCAACTAATAGACCAAGTTAGGCAAGTCACTTCTAAATTTAAGTAGACAAGCAGACTTATGTAGATTGTCAGACATTCCAGGATCCTGTATTGACACTGGATTTCAGCTTCTAATGGTCTGGTAATGAGTCCTGCAGTGATAACGTTGCTCATCCCCTACTTCTCCATCATTCATCTTCAAAAATATTAGCTGACATCACGGTTAACAATAAACAAGTGTGATCTTGTGGAAAAAGTTGTGCATAATAGGAATAAGAGCTGTATGTTGTTATATATATATATATTTTTTTTTTTCCTGTGGTTGACACATATGCTGTTAACTATTCAAGATTACCTTTGAACTAGGGACCAAATCCTGCAAGTATATGGTCTGTTAGTTCTGTTCTGGTCATTTTAATATATAGTTTTGGGTTGTTTTAATGGGGATATTATTCCCAAAGGTCAATCGTCAGGATCGGAATCTGTTAAGTCAGAGGATGAAGCAAATGTGGTTGATGTTGATATTACCAGCAATCCTCCTGAGCTTGAACTGTCTGTGTTGGATGAGATTTTGTCAGTTGACGCAGGAGACTCAAAGTCAAGATTTAATGGAACTGGTGGTGAACAGAACCCGGAGGTAAATGTTAGTGATATAGTAGTTTAAGTAAACTTTCTCATATATGAACTTAGCATGTCTCTTTCTTTGCATCAAGTGTATTTTTATTTTTGTAAGCGGTTCACCATTGACAGGCTTGGGCTATTAGTGGACGTACTGAATGGATTTCGGAGAATTTTCATGATCTTGTTCCTGATAAGGCACTTGATTTTCCCTTTGAATTGGATACATTCCAAAAGGAGGTATTGCTTGAATCCATCCTACCGTACGCTTTCTTTAGAGATTGATTGATATCTGTTTTTTTTTTTTTTTTTTTTTTTCTCCTTTTGTTTTGCTATGGTACTCTAGAAATTATCTTTTATCTGAGAAAGTGACTCTGAGAATTTATTTCTGCTTAGATAACCTTTGGTTACTTTTGTTCAGGCAATTTATTATCTTGAGAAGGGGGAGTCTGTCTTTGTATCTGCTCACACATCAGCTGGAAAGACAGTAGTTGCAGAATATGCATTTGCTTTGGCATCAAAAGTATAGCCTGAATTATTTTACTGGTGGATGCTTTTTATTGCACATATATGAATATTATTTAATATTCTTTCGTATTCTAATACCGTGCAGCATTGCACGAGAGCTGTGTATACTGCTCCTATCAAGACCATCAGCAACCAAAAATATAGGGACTTCTGTGGAAAATTCGATGTTGGACTTCTCACTGGTGATGTTAGCTTGAGGCCCGAGGCTTCTTGTCTCATTATGACCACGGAAATATTAAGGTCAATGCTTTATCGGGGTGCTGACATCATACGTGACATTGAATGGGTAAGTGGGCTTGTTTCTGTGTTATTATCTTGATCAGTGATTTCCCTCCTTTCTATGGATAGTTCTTCACTATCAGTACTTTGCCAATTGTTGAAATATTCTTGCCATCTTTCTGCATGCGTGTGTGGAGATAGGTTATCTTTGATGAGGTTCATTATGTCAATGATGTCGAAAGAGGTGTTGTTTGGGAAGAAGTTATTATAATGCTCCCGAGACACATCAACATTGTCCTCCTTTCAGCTACGGTATGCACTCTTTCGTGATATTATTTATCACCATGAAAAAAGTAATGCAAATATGAAAGTGTAATCAAGGGTCCGAATGATCAACCCGGTAATCAGTTGTTAGAATCAATAGGTCATCAAATTCTTTTGAATTTTATTTGATCAAAAAGGTTGATTAGAACATTGTAATTGTTGATTGAATTATATCTATCAAAAGGTTATAGATCAGAGTTATAATTGTTGATTAGAACAGGGTTTCCTTTGATAAATATGTTTTGAATTAGGTATTAGGCATCGACCAAAAAAAATAAAATAATAATTAGGTATTATTGCAAATGATAAAGGAGTTTCTCGGAAATTACCATTTGCTAGTATTAGATATTACAACCATCTTAAAATTTTCATTTCTTATTTGGAAGCTGTTTGTTCCCATACTTCTGTTGAATAGGCCCAATGTTTAATCTGATGGTCTTCTCTTTGTCCCCTCTTGTTTATTCATTAACTAACTAGCTTCTTAACACACGTGCAAGTGTTTGTCAGTTGGTTTCTTTTTTGTTTTTTATGTTTTATTTCAGTTAGTAATTTTGTTGGATTTTTGTTATTGATTATTTGTTTAATTTTGTTTGTAGATTGCCAAAAGAAAAAAAACCTGCAATTGCAGTTATAAGAAACTGCTCCCATGTTAATGGTTTTCACTTTCTTTGTTTTCTTTTTGTTTCTGTTTTAATTCACTATTCATAATTGTCATCCTACCTTTTATATGTTATATCACGTGTTTGGAAAGTTTCATTAAGCAAGGGCATTATTGGGGTTATGAAAATTTAACCTCTTAAGCCTTTTTTGCTTAACTAATTTGTGATGTCTTCGTAAAATTGATTTGTATTAAAAAAAGGTAAACATTTCTTAGTATTAATCTGAGCAGTAGTACCAGCTATTTGGTTGGTTTGTTCGTGCAAGTATACTAGCATTAGTTACAATAAAATATTAATTCCATAGCACAGCCAATAGACTGTCTGGAAAAAGCAAAGATAGTGGACAATGCTTCTATACTTGCTTGAACATACCAACCAAATAGTTGGTATTTCCGCTTAGATTAATACTAGAAATGTATACTTTCTTAGTATAGAAGCATTGTCCACTATCTTTCCTTTTCCCGGACAGTCTATTGGCTGTGCTATGGAATTCATATTTTATTGTAACTAATGCTAGGGGTTGGAAGTACCTGATTTCAAAATTTGGCTAACATGTAAAGTCACCTGGTATCTTTCTATAGGACATGCTCCTTTGTCTATTCTTTTGAAAGCCTTTTCTTGTGCCCGAAAACAACAGGAATACTGCCCTACATTTCTTAACTTTATAGGTTCAATTATCAGCTTGTGTTACGATACTAGCTCATTGGATCCCCCAGACAGATCCTTTTTTTTCATTATTTTTTTGGGCAGCAGATGCATCTCATGTTGTGGCTAATTGTCAATTTTTAGGTACCGAACAAAGTTGAGTTTGCTGACTGGATTGGACGGACAAAGCAAAAGCAAATCCGTGTTACTGGGTAAGCATGTATTGGTGCAGTATATGGTCTTTGATTCAACTCCCTCTCTCTCTCTCTCTCTCTCTCTCTCTCTCTCCTGGCTTTTCTCAGACAATTCAAATTATGTCATAAACTGATTTTTTTCTCATTGTTTGTGACACTTTAAAACATTTATGATGCTTCCTTCTCAATTTTTTTCCAATATTTTTTATATTTAAGTGTAATTTTATTATAGGACTATAAAAAGACCAGTCCCATTGGAGCACTGCCTATTTTACTCCGGAGAACTTTACAAGATATGTGAAAGTGAAAGCTTCATTCCTCAGGGCTTCAAAGCTGCAAAAGATACATTCAAGAAAAAGAATAGTCCTGCCACCGGCGGCGGTGGTGGTGGATCACGTGCTCCAGCTTCTGCTTCAGCTTCTCACGATGGGGCTCGAGGTCAAAAACGTGAAACTTCACATTCAGGAAAACAGAAGCAATTGGGTGCCCATAACTCAGGGAATTTATCCAGAACTGGTGGAGCAAATCAAAACAACGGCAATGGCATGAACAATTGGGGTTTAAGAAGATCAGATGCTTCTTCGTGGTTGTCACTTATTAACAAGCTCTCAAAGAAGTCACTATTACCTGTATGTTTGAATTTACTTCCCTTTCGCACGTGTCTATTGCTTTTATTCATTTGATTCTAGCCACTTCTGAAAAGAATACAGCAAGAGCTTCTAAGATCAGCATCAAGAGTGGATGTCCATAAACTTTTTGAAAATGCAGAGATGTCTGCCCCCCAATGCAATCAAATGATCAGAACTGTCTTTTTTCGAAGTCCTCTTTCAAGGACAAATCTGCCAAAAATCAGCCAAAATCAAGAATTGTTTAGGCATTTACTAACCATCATTATCATTTTCATTTTGTCCAATATACTGTATACTGAACGGTGTGCTATTTGGCTGATTCTTTGCAAGGACAATCCTTGTGGAGGACCTAAAGAATGACCCGTTCTTATCGTTTGATTACATTTCAGGGTTGGTGTCTGCATTTTAAAAATTGTAGACGTCCACTCTAGAGGCAGGCCTACATGATTATTATTTCATCTTTTCTGAAACTAAATAGAGAATACTGAAAAAAGGAAGGCACCGCCAAATGGAATTTGCATTTTCATATTTAGCAGAGGAGAAAACTTTGTTTCCGTCCATGCTTTTAGCTCTAGTATCTACGAGACTTGTGTTTACTTTATGCAAATTTTGGAATTTTCTATATTTAGGAATTGACCTTGCTTGTCTAATAATTCTGTAATCTTATGCCTTGATTTGTCTGTACAGGTGGTTATATTTTGTTTCTCAAAGAATCGCTGTGATAGGTCAGCTGATAGCATGTCGGGAATTGACCTCACAAGTAGTTCTGAGAAAAGTCAGATTCGTGTTTTCTGTGACAAAGCATTTTCAAGGCTGAAGGGATCCGACAGGAATTTACCTCAGGTATAGTTGCATACTAATCATTTCGTCTTAACTAAATACAAAACCTTGGGCCTTAGACATCATATGTTCTCATATGCAGGTTGTCAGAGTTCAAAACCTTCTCCATAGAGGGATTGGTGTCCATCATGCAGGACTTCTTCCAATTGTTAAGGAAGTTGTTGAAATGCTCTTTTGTCGAGGTGTGATAAAGGTAAATGCGTGTTACTTCGGGATTTTATTTTTGTTTCATGACATTGATGTTTTGTTATTCAAAATGATAATCCGGATACCTTGATGATGTTTAGCCCAACTGTATATATATGACCAGTAGTTTTGAACTTTCTCTGTTGTATTTCTACATCTAATTGAATTTGAGTTACTGTGGTGATTTTGGATTTGTATTTTGTAATCTTCCTCCAATTTTTTGTAGGTTCTGTTTTCAACAGAGACATTTGCAATGGGAGTGAATGCACCAGCTAGAACGGTGAGTTGTGTTAGGCACTATTGTTAAAATTGGAAGTATAATTTCCACTGCCATATCAAAGATTTCTGGGGTGGTTCTTTGGTATATAACTACTTGTCCAAACAAGAAAAAGTTTTCAGCCTGGGAAATATTCTATGTTTCTGTATTCTTTCATCTCTTTGAGTGCTAAATTCATTGATCAGTCTTACTGTATAATCCTGTTGGTTCAAGTGTCTAAAAATGATGTTGATTGAAGCTATTTATTTTCATCATATGAGGCTAGCTCAGTAACTTAATTTGCGACTTCTTATAACGTGTTTGATTCAAGTCCCTCAGGAATTGGTCTGCTTGATGGTTTTATTATGTTCAATTGTTTATTACAACCAGAAAGAACGTGGTCTGTGCCACCTAAATGTAATCTAATTTTTCACAAAGCCACTTCTAGTTGTGGTTTGTTAGTCTGTGTTGATGAATGCATTAATATGAAGAAATAAAATATCAGGAATTATGAGAAAAGAATTGTGCTTTTTGAACCCTGGTTGATAATCTCTAAAATGGACAGACGGGTTAGTGATAGTGCATCTTTCCATTTGCTATGCATTAGCCGTAGATATGACATTAGTATCTTGAATTCTAACCTGTGTCAAGATTTTGCGCAGGTTGTCTTTGATACATTAAGGAAATTTGATGGCAAGGAGTTTAGACAACTGCTACCAGGAGAATACACTCAAATGGCAGGCCGTGCTGGCAGGAGAGGACTTGATAAAATTGGTACAGTTATTGTAATGTGCCGTGATGAAATCCTAGAAGAGAGGGATTTGAAGCATGTCATAGTTGGAAGTGCAACCAGGCTAGAATCTCAGTTTCGGCTTACTTATATTATGATCATGCATCTTCTTCGTGTTGAAGAACTGAAGGTACCTATTTACTTCATGTCAGTCCCATTCATACATATAGGGGAAAGGAAACAGGACCGCAGATCAATTTTGAATCCATTCCAAATTGAAGAAGCTAAATCCTGAAAGTAAAGCTCATGTTGACAACGTATATATAGCTTTTAATACAGGAACGCTCTTCATCCATAACTTCTGTAGCTTTATGGGAGCAAAAGAAATATATTCTTTCAGTACATATATGGTCCCAAAAGCTTTCCTTAATCTCATGCTAAAGCACATTCTATTTGGGGTGGATTAATATTCCGTTGAGATTCAATATGATGAATAAAGAACTTACATTGAGATTCACTAGGATAGAATAAAGACCCTTAGACATTGCTCAACCTATTATAAGCATTGGCCTGCTTGTGTTCATTGCAGTGAAGGACCAACCATCTTCTGCTTATAAACTAATTCTCACAATAATCAACGAAGGGTTTTGTTTTATTTTTCTTATTTCTGTGTGTTTATAAAGAACATAAGTAGGTACAAG
Source organism: Rosa rugosa (assembly GCF_958449725.1). NCBI lineage: Eukaryota > Viridiplantae > Streptophyta > Magnoliopsida > Rosales > Rosaceae > Rosa > Rosa rugosa. The sequence continues at coordinate 12,458,637 of NC_084821.1, forward strand.
CCAAAGTTTAATCTCTGTTGTCTTGATGAGTCCATTTACAAATATTGGTTGGGACCATCACCGCAGGTGGAGGACATGCTGAAAAGAAGTTTTGCTGAGTTCCATGCTCAGAAGAAACTACCAGATATGCAGCAACTTCTGATGCGAAAGCTTGCTCAGCCTACAAAAAGTATCGAGTAGGTCCACACCAGAGTCTTGATTATACTGATCCGTCTTGTTGTGTATAATCTATATGTGGGATTCAGTACAGCCTCTTTTATACTGATCTGTTATTTTTTTAGTTGATATATTATGCTTGTTGCACTCAATTTATTGGTAACTTATGAAATGTGGCATAATTTTGTCAGGCATGCATGGTGTAAAAGTATAAAAGACAGTTATTCAAATGAAATTGAAACATGGTTCTGGTTGGAATTTTGCTGATTTTTTATGTTTGCTAGTGAAAATATTTTGTGCTCTTAATACCACTTGTGGGCATGTCATAGCATATAAGGCTTTTGTCAGTAATAGAAACAATTTTTTTTTTCTTTTCTTTTTTCTCTTTTTGGGTTTCCAACAACTGTCGATGGGTTCCCTTTGTTTAAGTTTAGTTGATATTAAGGTGGGCTGTGGACAGATTGCTATTAGACTAGTTATTAATTAATAGTCAAAATTTTGTTTATTACACTTGAGCAAATGAAATTGTTAGCATGTTGCATTTTGTCTTATAATGGTTCATGAAGCATGGGTATTTGCATGTAGATGTATAAAAGGGGAACCAGCTATTGAGGAGTATTATGACATGTACTTAGAAAAGGAGAAGCATAGAACAGAAGTATTGGAGGCAGTAATGCAGTCCCCTGGTGCCCAACAATTTCTTACATCCGGAAGAGTGGTTGTCATGAAATCACAATCAGTGAGTCCTTATTAATTGTTGATTTCCTTCCTTTTCCTCCTCCTGGATCCAATTTCTGTGGTACTCTTTGGAGTATTATTAATTGTGGTAAGCCTAATACAAGTATATTTATGTCTATCTAACATTAAGTGTCAAACTGTTGATATATGATAATTCCTGCATGATTTTTGTGGCTTTTTCTCGTATGGGATACATAAAGATACTTGTATTAGGCTGACATCTGATTTGTACCTATCAAAACTTAAGATTAGAAGAAATACATGTACGTTGTCTGATGTTGTGATTTGAAGAAGACTTGAGACTTTATTGTTTTAACTTATAATTTAACCATAACTTTAAAACATCCTATATATCCGTTAAACTTGGCCAAAGCTTGATTATTCACTGACAGTTGTATGCACAAGGGTGGGAGATATCATGGAGGAGATTTACATATATTGAAAGAGTTTGAAATTTTATGTATTGAAGCATGAGTGTTCATATGTTTGAGGTTTCTATATATTCAGCCTAAAAGGAAAATTAGTAGGTAAAATTTCAATAACTTATCAATATCACTTTGAAAATTAATTGATAACAGTAAATGAAAAATTTCAATGAGTTCCAGCCTTTCAGGGTCAATAGGGAATTTGCATCTGAGGCTTTGCCATCTCATCCTCGTTTCTTCTGCTCTTGAAACTGAAGTTGAAAGGAAACGGTAGACTAAAAGTGGACAAGAGGTCCAAAAGAGATGTTGAGAATATATACATCCCACATGGGAAAAATGGGACCTTGCCTATGGGTTTATAAGGGTTTGGGCCACTCCATCCATTGCCAATTGGTTTTGGATGTGAACCCCAGATTACTTTATCATGGTATCAGAGCGGGTTACCCACGTGTGCATGCCTAACGGCCACACGGGCTCCACGTCACCCAAAGTTGTCCACGTGTATGGCTTGAAAATTCGCCACACGTGCGGGGGTGTGTTGAGAATATATACATCCCACATGGGAAAAATGGGACCTTGCCTATGGGTTTATAAGGGTTTGGGCCACTCCATCCATTGCCAATTGGTTTTGGATGTGAACCCCAGATTACTTTATCAAGAGATTCAAAGCGGAAGAATGTTTTTAGTCCTCACTTAGCATGATATGTCTGTTGTTAGCTTTTAAGTATGTGGTTCTGTAACTGTGTTTTCAGTTTGAATATACATGTAAACTCCATTTTGTCTATGAGGCTTTTCTCTGGTTTTTTATGGGTGTGCTAAACCTGTATTGTATGGATGCTTTACCAGCAGGCCCAGAAATACTTGCTTGGAGTTGTTGTAAAAGCACCTTCTTCTAGTAATAAGCAACACATCGTTCTAGTGCTGAAACCTGAACTACCAGTGACAATCCAAACTCCCCTGGCTAGTGGTAACTTACAAGATACCAAAAACACTGATTCTTCTCAGGGTTACTACGTGGTAGCGAAATCTAAACGTGCTTTTGAAGAAGAGTATTGTACCTCTGTTTCTTCACGCAAAGGATCAGGTGTCATCAACATAAAATTACCACACCATGGTGCTGCTGCTGGGGTGAGATACGAGGTTAGAGGAGCCGATATCACAGACTTCTCATTCATATGCAGTAGCAAAATAAAGATTGACCTAGTCCGGCTTCTTGAGGACTGTAGCAGTGCTGCTTACTCCAAGACAGTGCAACTGCTGTTGGACACAAAACCTAAAGGAGAGGAGTACCCTCCAGCCTTAGATCCAATGAAAGGTATATCTATTTCACAATCTATATAACAATATTGTTGTGTGGGAAAGCAAGTCTTGTTGACTTATACTAATGTATCCCTACATAAAAAGTATACACTGTTGTACTCTTTTCATTTCATTATTGAAAGTTTTGTTTCTAATCAAATAATTCCTGGATATATATACACTTCAATGCGCCTATATAAAATTATAAATCTGTGCATGGCTTCTTACGATTTTTTTTTGTCCTTGGAAATCTAAATTCTGAACTATCCACTTCTAGATTTCATGTTTACTTTCTCTTTTCTGTTATATTACTTCTATTGTTGACAGAAAAAAAAAAAAAGTTCAGAAGACTTGGATAATTTGAGAATTTGTTAAGAGTTAACTCACTCTTTAAGCTGACCTTCATAGTGGTGATCCTGGTTCAGATCTGAAGTTGAAAGACATGCATCTTGTGGAAACATACTACAAATGGACAAACTTAGTGCAGAAGATGGCAAAGAATAAGTGCGATGGATGTATTAAATTGGAGGAACACATTAAGTTAGCAAGAGAGATAAAGAGACACAAAGAGGAAGTTAATGCTCTTAAGTTTCAAATGTCAGATGAAGCACTTCAACAGATGCCAGATTTTCAAGGCCGGGTACATTTTCATGATTCACATATTTCTTTCTTTGTTGCTTTGGCTTGTATAGAATGTCTCTACAGTTGTATGGGGTCCCACTTAATATTTTAATTTTGTATTTTCAGATAGATGTTCTGAAGGATATCGGATGTATAGATGCTGACCTTGTAGTTCAAATAAAAGGCCGTGTCGCATGCGAGATGAATTCTGGGGAGGAGTTGATCTGCACAGAGTGTTTGTTTGAGAACCAACTAGATGACCTGGAACCAGAAGAAGCGGTGGCATTAATGTCGTCCTTCGTTTTTCAGCAGAAGAATACTTCTGAACCTTCACTTACTCCTAAACTTTCTATGGCGAAAGAGAGGTCATTCTTTATCTTTTACATATTAATTTCTCTTTTGTGCCATAAGAATTCCAGGGTCAGATCTTGAATACAAAATATATGCATGGGATTGAGGTAGTATTTCTGTATGCTTGCATTTAGAACCTACATTTGCCCATGTTTGTTTAGTGCTGCCTTTGATGTTAGCATTGCAAACTCTTTGGTGGTAACCTAGAGTTTTCAATTTTTGTTCTTGGTGTGGTCTCCTTGCAGATTGTTTCGAGAAATAAGGTGTTTATGAAGTTCTGACTTCAGTACTCATAATTGAAATGTTACCACATGCATGGCATAAATGTTATTAAAATAGTCTGTTCTGCATTATTATCACCTAGTTTAATTTTAAACTCATACCAAACCTTTTTATAAAAAAAAATTTTAAAAATAAAAAATAAAAAAAATTAGAAAGAAAGATAAGTAAAATAAAATAAAACTTATGTCCTGACCATTAGAAACTGATTAGACGTTTGTTCATTTCAGATTGTACAATACAGCAATAAGACTAGGCAAGCGTCAAGCTTACTTCAAACTTCCAATAAATCCAGAAGAGTACGCCAAAGAGAATCTCAAGTTTGGTCTTGTTGAAGTCGTTTATGAGTGGGCGAAGGTTTGACTGTTTGACCTTAAAATTTCATCAATGATTCCTGTGACTTGTCTGGAGCAGTCTTTCTTACATGTCCCTATTATCTGCAGGGCACACCATTTGCAGATATTTGTGAACTAACAGATGTTCCTGAAGGCATGATAGTGCGGACCATTGTTAGACTTGATGAGACGTGTCGTGAATTCAAAAATGCTGCATCTATTATGGGTAATTCTGCTCTATACAAGAAAATGGAGACAGCTTCAAATGCAATAAAACGTGACATTGTTTTCGCAGCTAGCTTGTATGTAACAGGAGTATAACTGCTTCCTAACTTGAAGGCACAACTCTCCAGTTCGTCCTTGTAAGTACCGAATGGAAGGATCTGGAAATGAGCCATATATTGTTGTATATTAGTGATGTCTTGTTCTATATGCTGAACTTCAGCAAAGTTCTCAATGTTTCTACCCTTACGTAGAATCAGCAACTGTAGATGTTGTAAGATATGGCAGCAATAATCCAGTGTATATTATATTCTCTTAGTGAACCAACTCCAGCAATGATTTTTTTCTGGCAGGTTTGAACGTAATTCTACCATTATTACATAAATTGCTACTCATATGAGAGAATCAAGGATACAAGGGGATTTGCAGTAACTCTTGATATCGATTAAATTTCAGTAGCTCTTGATAGTTGCATAAAAAAGATTCGAACCTCTTGTGATCAGAAGAAGCATAGAAAGCTCTATTTATTACATACTCTCATCAACTCGAGGCATACAGGTGATTAATCATAAACTTATTGGCCACATCAGTGGGTATACAGAATCACAAATGCAGACAGAAATATGCAACATTAGCATCTCACTTAAAAGGTAACGGAGATCCACATTCCACCTTAGTTGTCACTCCTGCCTGGCTTGCCTGAAGCAGAAGGTACCTAGAACAAGAAAGCAGTCACATTGGTTCACTTCAGATATCCGAAAAAGACCGATTCGCAGAACGGAAATGTGGGTGGTCAACTTACCGCACTAGCAGCATCTGGTACCCAGTCATTAGTTGCTGGGTTGCACTGGCAAGACGCCTGAGTGCTGGTGTCGGAATCAGGTTCAAGGCGGTAACCTCTGTCGCCAGGGTTTTGAACTTTGATAAACCCTGTTCCTGTTGTGTGGTGTTGCTTGTCAATGCAATTCAGATCCTTGTAGTAGTCTGTCTCCACAAATTCCTCGCTCACCTCACTTCCATTCAGAACCAATTTCTGCTTCAAAAAAGAAAACAAATAGACAAGTATAACTTCTATGACGAACTCATCAACATCAACGTCAACAAGGCGTTTGTAGTCCAACGGTTAGGATAATTGCCTTCCAAGCAATAGACCCGGGTTCGACTCCCGGCAGACGCAAATTTTTATTTTCCCCTAAATTTTTTAACATCGGAACAGATTATGTACACAAGGAAAGAAAGAAAACCAACCTGTGAATCATTTTCGAGTCGTTGGAACTCAACAAGTTCAGGATTGGACTCTTGTTTACCATCTTTAGAGAGAACATCGACATATTGAGACGCGTATTCGCTGCGTTGAGGCTTCGAGTGACGTTTGGGAGCTACTCCATCAAAGTGTTCTCTTGTCTCGGACTCAATCTTTGCCTCTTCTTCACTTGACAAATGAACGTCACTCCTGTTAGGTCTCCCACAACACTCCATTGTTCTCTCTTCTGTATAGTTTCTTCTTGCCACTCCTTTGGTTCTTTCCCCACGAAATTTTGGGGTTTATACGAGAAATGGACACAAATGGTGGTTTAGTAGTAGACAGATATTTTTTGCTTGCATTATTGTCTATGAAGACTTGGTGTGGTGGAAATTTTGGGACCCAAAAAGTATCCAACTGTCTAGAAAATATCCAAGCGACTATGTGATCTTATCCTTTTAGTCTCTCCTATATCGCACTTGTTAGGTGGCAAGTTCAAGTGTGGTTTTTATTATTCTCTTTTGTAGCTCTCAAGTTTGAGGTCCTCTTATTGGACTTGTCCATCATCTTGAGACGATGATATTTTCATATTTTGGTAAAAAATTGATCAATAAGCTTTGGTGCACAATTTTCACCATGAATGTGGGATATATGAGAAAAGAAAGAAAAATGAATGAACAAAAAAAATAGAGCCAAATAATGTGGAATGTGAGTGAGTATTTAAAACTTAAAAATCTTGAAATTCATGATTTAATTACTCTCTAAAATCCCATATTAAGATTTAAATGTTGTCTGACATCCCTTAATTTCAATATCAACTTGATGGCATAAGATGTTTTAGTTGGACACCTGTTTGAAAACTTGTCTCTTGATAGTATAGATTTTTCTTTGGTATGAGAGTCCATGAACTAAACTAAATTTTGATATCAATATATACCATCTTGAAATTGACATATGATGACTTCTCCACATGCTTGAGGTTTTTTATTTGGGTTTTTATCCATTTACCCCATTTCTAGGGATTTTTTTCCTACTAACCCCATTAAGATTTTTTAATTCTCTCTTACCCAATACACTCTAAGGGAGTCTTCCCTAATACACCATTAAGATTTTTTTTTTGTTTTTAATTTTTTTTTAATACCATTTTACCCCTAACCCCTTTGTTACTTAGAGAGAGAGAGAGAAAATGGAAGAGAGAGAAACCATAGGAGACTTCGCCGGAGCCCCTCACCGGCCGCCAGAATCCGGTCACCGGTCGCCGGATTCCGGCCAACTTTCACCGGATTCCGATCACCGGCCGCCGGATTCCGGTCACACCAGATTTTTCTAAAAACCCTCCAATAGAAGGGCAATAGAGGTCTATTGCCCCCCAATAGACGTCTACTGCCCCCCAACAAAGTGGCAATAGACGTCTATTGCCCCCCAATAGACGTCTATTGCCCCCCAATAGATGTCTATTATCCCCAATAAAACTTTCGGTTGCCAGAATATGAACTAATCTCCTTAAATTTAGACAAATAAAACTTTATTCAAAGAAAAAAAACGAAGAGATTATATCAATTTAAAAACGTCTATTGCCCTCCAATAGACGTCTATTGCACCTCAATAAACATTCAAGACTTTTTTCTTCTTCTTTCCTTCTGCTCCAAAATAATCCGATCTTTGCCTTCCCTCATTTCAAAGTTGAAAGCCTTAATTGACACCCTAGACCAGAAAATTCCAAACAAGAACAAATGCAAAGAAAAAAAGAATAGAGAGAAAAAATGAATACGCACAATCATGAGGATTGTGTAACAGAAGTAGAAGACTACTGGAAGGCAGAGGCAGATGTTAGAACGAAGTCCTAGCCCATCTTACGTGGGACCCGGCACCCTTTCATTACTTTTCACCACTTTTTTCATGCAATGCTAGCAGTCTCCTCCACCATAACCCACTCCTCTCTCTCTCTCTCTCTCTCATTTTCTATCTCTATCTTTAGGCCTCAGACTCTCTCCCTATTAATACATCCTCTTCCTCCTCTCCATTTTTCATTCCCGTAAAAACATATCCAACATTTTTTATGACCCTTTTTGTTCTAATCGTTCCACTACTAACTTTTCTCTTATTCTCTTCTGCGGCTTATTACAAGCTTCTTAATCTCCCAATCATGATGAGCTTCTGTAGAAAAATCACCCCTCACTCGCTTATCGGCCTCACCGCCACCACCACGACCACCGCAACTCCTTCCACTACAAAAAAAAAAAAAAAACTGCTTTGGGCACCCAGACTAAGCACCCATGTCTTCACCGGCCATTCGATCTGCAACGACTCCGGGAAAGTCCCCGTCGCTTTCTTCGCTCTCTGTCCACAAACTTCCGTCCACAGGTCCCCGTCGGCCGTCGCTATCCTCGTCGCTATTCTCGTCGTTATCCTCGTCCTCGATCACAAACCTCCGACCACGGGTCACCCAGAAAATCGCCGTCGCTATCCTTGTCCTCTACCACAAACCTCCGTCCACGGTCACCAGCCGGCGGACCTCCTCGACGACGTCATCTTCCTCCGAATCGTTCTTGATTTCCACGCAATCGTCGTCCTAATCATCCTTAATCTCGACGCAACGTTATCGGAGGGAGGGGAATGAGATGAGAGAGTGGCAATGGTTGTAATTGTCTAATTGGGTTGAGGGTAAAATCATCTTTTCTTGTTAAATTGTGTATGTGGGAATAAAAATCTTTTGCTGGGGTAAGTGGGATAACATTGGCTCATTTTGGTGCTTTTGGTCAAGGACCCATTTTATTTTTTATTTTTTATTTTTTATTTTTTATTTTTTATTTTTTATTTTCAATTTTTAATAATAATAAAAAAGGAAACACAAACTTAAAATATCTACCAACATTTTATTGGAGGTACATGTCTTGCAATTACTAAAGTTAGTTGGAAGTTGGTACATATTTGATTTCAATTCCCATTTCTCTGTTTATACTTTCTTTTGTTTTCTTTTTCACTTTTACAAAGAAGAATAGTTCTGGTCATACTTCTTCTTTTGGTACATGGACCTCATTCTCTAAAATTTGACATTAAAATCCTATTTTACTCTTTTTTATTTTTCTCTATAGTCATTCTTCAGAAAAGTTACGGTCATTTGTTAGTCACTTGCCATCTTTCGAAAAGCTATTGTCTCAAATCGAAACGTTATTGCCGACAAACTAAAAAGTTACTATTATTCTCCATAAAACCATTGTCATTCACTATAATCTTTTGAAATGTTATTGGCATCTTCTGAAAGACTATTGTACCCAAATAAAAAATTTACTATTATAAAACCGACAAATTATTATAAACAAACCAAAAGGCTACTATTAGAGAACCAAAAGGCTATTCACCCATTTTCACGCCAAATTTGATCTAGCCGGCTATCCACTGTTTGACTACATTCCGACAGCGGGTCGGTGTAGATGTGTTCCTCTCTCTTTTTCCGACAACTTTTTTCTTTTCTTTTCTTTTTACATAAATGGTTGTATGAGAGATAAGAATATACGGTAGCTTATTTATTTACAATTTAAAAAAAAACGTAGGGGTAATTTGTTATACTAATATTTATGAAAAACAAATACATGAAGTGGAAATAAGAGTGAGAAATTAATTTAGGCATTTTTGTTTGAAACTGAAGTTTGGACCTAATTAAGGTGTAAATCAATGTGCATAATTCCTTTTTTTTAATTTATTCGACAATGGGGTGAATATGCTCATTCACCCTAGGGGTGAACCTAAGAATTGTTCTATTTGATTTCAATTCCCATTTCTCTGTTTATACTTTCTTTTGTTTTCTTTTTCACTTTTACAAAGAAGAATAGTTCTAGTCATACTTCTTCACTCTTGTTCAGTTTCAGTTGAGCTAGCTCATCACCGTCCCAGTCACACTCTAATCGGAAGGAGACGTTTAACCAGGTAAAGATATCAACTTTCCTTCAATTTCTTATTCGCCGATTCTGCTTCTTTCTCTCCATTTTGTTTCATCTTAGATTCATGACCAAAATCTTGGGCCAAGTATCATTTGTTTGATTATTAAGCTCTTCTAGGTTCGGGTATTCTGTGAATATTGCTGTGTTTTTAAGTGGAAATAGTAAAATGACATTCTAGCCAGAACTTCTCTTCTTCTTTGTTTGGTTTAGAAGAAGAACAACAGAGAGGTGAATCATTGAGCTTCATTTATTGTTTTTAGTTAATTAGTTGGTTAGATTCTGCTCACTGGTTAATTGTTGAAATGGGGTTACTGGGTTTTGGCTATCTTAAACTGTCCTGGCATTTCCTTTATCATGCGCACCCCTTATGGTCTCTGAGAGAATCTGAATCTGGTTCATGTATCTGTTTTTGGGTACAATTGATTCAGAGGAGTAGAGGTCAAGTGAGGAATAAAGAGGGAAATGGCGGCAAAGGTTTCGAATTTCTCGGATTTGGTTCAGAGGGTGGCCGCTTCTTGCTTGCTGCACCCACTTGGCGCCGGCAGGAACGGTGACTTCGCCGTGAATGGCGCGGGAGATGAGGATGATTTCAGTGAGCTCGAATTGGATGAGCCGGAGGAGGAAGTGAGAGAAGAGGAGGAGATTGGTGGTGGAGGAGGGTTTAGGGTTAGGGAGGAGAGGTCAAGGAAGGAGGTAATGGAGATGGAGATGGCAATGTGGGAAGTGTTTGACGCCGTTTCGGCAATGAAGAAGGCCTACGCTGGCCTGCAGAAGGCACATAGCCCTTGGGACCCGGAGAAGATAAGGGTGGCCGACATAGAGCGGTGGCGGGGGGTACACTGAGGGAGGTGGTGGCACCATATGAGGCGACCGTGGAGGAGCTGAAGAAGGAGGTGAAGGCTAAGGAAGTAGAGGTTGATAACCTCAAGGAAAAGCTCAGTAGTGTAGTTAATGGCTCCAACGGGAATAATGGCAAGAAGGGCAGATCTATCTCAAGGAGGAAGGTAGGTTGCAGTCAACTTCAAGGTACTAATTACTAAAACCCTACCAAACTTTGTGGTTGTATTGAGAAGTAATAATTGCAGCTCTGTAATGGACTTGTTATTACAGTTGTAGCTGCTCCTGCACCGGATCTGTTTGAGGCAACAATGAGCCAAGTGAAAGAGGCATCAAAGTCCTTCACTTTATTGCTCCTCTCTCTCATGCGTGCCGCTCATTGGGACATTGCCGCAGCTGTGCGTTCCATTGAAGCTGCCACTGTGACTGCCATTACCACAACAGCTATTAACACATCCTCCATTCTCACAACGACCCAGAATGGTAGTGCCAAGTATGCTCTCCAGTCCTACATTTCCAGCAAAATGTTCCAAGGCTTTGATCACGAGACATTCTACATGGACGGTAGCCTCTCCTCGCTTCTCAACCCAGATC
>NC_084821.1:12469877-12508634 GCF_958449725.1 Rosa rugosa
CGCTTCTCAACCCGGATCAGTACCGCCGTGATTGCTTCACTCAATACCGTGACATGAAGGCCATGGATCCTGCCGAGCTTCTTGGAATATTGCCCACGTGTCACTTTGGCAAGTTCTGCTCAAACAAGTACTTGGCCATAGTTCATCCCAAGATGGAAGAGTCATTGTTTGGAGACTTGGATCAGCGACGCCAGGTCTTAGATGGAAACCACCCAAGGAGTGAGTTTTACAGTCAGTTCTTGGGGATGACTAAAGCAGTCTGGTTACTGCACTTGCTGGCCTTCTCTCTTGACCCAACACCTAGTCAATTTGAGGCTACTAGAGGTGCTGAGTTTCATCCACACTACATGGAAAGTGTTGTCAAGCTTTCGGGTGGGCGGGTTCCTTCGGGTCAGGTTGTCGGGTTTCCTGTAAGTCCTGGGTTCAAGCTTGGAAATGGGTCTATTATCAAGGCCAGAGTTTACCTAGTTTCCAGGGATTAGAGGTTTCAACAGATAAGGAAACAGACGAGGAAACATAATGTAGAATTCAGTCCTACTCCAATAAATGTTCCAACTGTGTTGTATAAATGAAAGATGTGTTTTTTTTTTCTCTCTCTCTCTCTCTAGTTGCTATTACACAAACATAAATTCTGATTATCTGGTATCTTGTAGTCATACTCATTTTACAGTGTCATTTTGGATATAATCACTATTGATCCGACTATAAAAGACCAATAACGGAGATCATTGATCTTCAAATTGGGTCCGGATTTGGATTTTCAGCTTCCAAATCAGTGTTTGTTGTGGCTTATCACCCTGTACCAATTGCATATGGATGACCATCTATTAAAGGCCAACATATCCCTGCAGGGTTTTATATGCTGCGTGAGTTGCAAAATATTTGATGAAGCCGGTGTTCATGGTGAATCTGGACTGATCAGTTATCAAACATTCAAATGGCAATGACAACAAGTGGTACAGAACTACAGTGAAAGCATGAATTTAAAAATACATCAGTTTCATACTTGAATGTCTTGATGAAGCAATTCAAGGTGCTTTTGTACATTTTTAGTAATTGAAAGAAATTTCACACATGAAAGCCTCTAGTAGACTAGTACAACCCGACCCTTGACAGTCAAGTTCAAAACCGAGGGAATGTGAGAATGGATTAAATCCTGGAAGGTGGTGCTTCTGTAAGTTGAATCAATCATCACCTAATAGTCCGCCTAGGTCGGCACATTAACTATTCGGTCTTCCCTTGATTTCTTTTTTTCAAGGGAAAAAAGACCAACTCCATTAAATTCAATGAGACAACTCTTTCGAAATTACTTAAGAAAAGCAGGAGGTACAACACCCTATTGAAAAGAAAGAGAATTAGTAGATGCAATTATGCAAAATGAGCTAACTTGTGAGCCACAACATTTGACTTAACGATAAGCATGAGTAAAATAAAAATCTGGTATCTATAGAAGATGAAAGTCAGGGGCGGAGCTATGTTCAAGTCCGGCGGGGTCCGGACCCCCCTTAAGTTTTTGACAAAAAACAATAACAGAAAGATAGATAGATCATAAATGTCCCCCTGACAAAGATAGATAGATATATATTCTATATATAATATTTTATTGAATTTTTCTTTTTTTGAATCAAAGGAAATAATTTTATAGATAGACACTCAATAGAGCTTGGTTACAAGCATATCGTAACACATCCAGATAACAATCGTAAAGTGTTAACAACTTACTAGAAATTTGTGTTAGCCTAAAGCTAGAGTGGCCATTACATACCCTTTCGCTGCCATTTACAGACAGAACAAGAAGATGTGGTAGTACCCACGGTGGTACATAGAGATAAGTCCACTCATTTGACGTATCATGCTCCGCCATTATAGAATAATTTGAATCCTCCTTCAGTACTACTCCAGATAATTCAATAGTACCACTTATGTCAACGTAAACATATTTGGCTGGATCAAAACCTCCAGGATCCCAAATACGAAACCCTAGCAGATTAGAGCTCATCTGTTTGGCCCACAAGAGAGCCCAATTCCAGTAAACCTTCACCCATTTAGGTCCCAAACCTCCATGGGGCCCCCAATCAAATTTTACTTTGGGCACCTAGCATGGTTCGAGCACCCAAATTTGTTGGGGCACCCTATCAGAACCCGACCTCCGATCTCTAGCAGCACAGCCGCTTCTCAACCCGTCGACCATCCGCGCCATTGCCATGCAATCATTCGAAGCAGACTCCACCGCCGCACACGCTGATCGATGCTTGTGTCCCTTCATCCTCAGTCTGCATCGCCTTGAGTAATTAGGCTGCATCGCTCCCAGCCTCCCATCACAGTCGAATGCAGACACTGCTCGGCTAATTTCGAGGACCTGCTGCAATGGCAGATCTGCAACCTGCCGGGGCCAGTCCAGTCCAAATGTCTCCTGCTCTCGTCCTTTATGCCAAACACTAGAAGCTCTTTTCCATCTATGATTTGTGATGTCAATCACCGCCATCTTTAGATCCAGATCATATAGATGGCTGCCTCCCCATGGTTTCAAGAAACAGGCTCCTCCAAACAAACCTAGGTCTATCTTGAGCCGAGCTCTACTTGGGCGAATTCGGGACAAACAATTTCTCACCCACCGAGCCTTGGGTCTCCCTGGATTAGACCACCAATCCATCTCATTCACATCATCCACTTCATTCCGGTGAGAGTCATAATATTTTATTGAATTGAAATTGGTTAACTAAAAATAATTAACAATTGGTTAGATTAATAAAATGAAATTTGGGCATATTGATGTTAGGGTTTTTAATGGTTTTGAATGAGAAGTTTTCTGTTAATTTTGTGCCTCTACTTTTATTTCGAGTCTGCGACTACAATGGTGTGGAACTAAATTTTCAGAAATTCATTCTCGATTAAACAGATATGGTTTTATAAGATTTTGTAGATTTAAGGGCTAAAAGTATTCAATTATTTGTTTATGAGTATCGTGATGAAAAATAATCTACAAAAATGATACATTTAACGTATAGTTAACTAAAATAAATAATTAAAATTATAAATCTAGTCATCTATTGTTAGACTTGGACCCCCCCCCTCCCAAAGTAAAATTTCTAGTTCTGCCACTGATGAAAGTTAATATTATTTATCTTAAGCTAATCAAATGTCATTTTCCACATCATAGATTATGATGAGTCCACATCTTTTCTTGCAACTAATACTTCAACCTGCTCCACAAACACTACATTTGAAACAAGATTATATAAACCTCCCCGACACTGTCCAGTAGCATCCCTATTTATACAAAGCCATATAGACAAAATCAAAGTAAAGAGTCATTTATAGCATCTCGAGTTGATTCTCTAATTGTGGGGGGTGACGACAGCATTCGGGTGGCGTAGTCCCCAATTGTGGGGAATGGTTTTCCCTTTTTTTTTTTTTTTTTCTTGTGACTCTCTGTGGTGGCGTTGATGACTTCTCGTCGGCTGGGTGAGAGCAGGTGGAGGTGGTGGTCTCGGCGCCTAATCTCGGTAAGGAGGCAGCATACAATGATTGGGCAATCTCTGGTTGCCAGAAAGAGCGGTGGTTAGGCCATTCGGGTTGGGGGTCGAGAGACCCTGGTTTGGGTGTGACCGTGTTCGACGTTGAAGGTCAAGCTGCTAGCGCGATCTGGAATCGATGCGGGTGGAGCCAGAAGGGTTGCTGATGGAGGCGGCTGCATGAAGGCTCTGGTGCCTAGATGCTTGGGTGTCTTTAGCAAACCCAGCTGTGGGGCTTGGGTTTCAACCCTTATTAAGGATTTGGAATGCTTCGGCGGCAGCATTGGAGGCTTCCACACGGGTGGTGACACTGTAGGTGATGGCGGCGGTGACCTGATAAGTGGTTGGATGTGGGCTCATAACTGGGCCTGGCTTGCAAGCTCTTTTAGGGTTTGGGAACTGGGGTTGGGTTTGGGCTTTTTTGTTTGAACTTGGGCTGTAGTGTTTACAGTTATTTTTTATTTTGTCTTGATGGATTTGTGACCTCTATGCTTGCTTAGAAGAGATCTTCTAGCCCCCATGACAGGACCCGCCCCGGATTTCACCCCGAAATCCGAAGTGGCCCTGCGGGGCCCACTTTAGAAGAAATTCTACCAAAAATTTGGCGGAACTTCCCTTAAAAGTAGGCTACCCAAAACCTGTAGGAAAACATTTACACTTCTAAATCATCCATCCTTATTCTCCTGGAGCCATCTGCTCCCCAAATCACAACTCCAATTTCACAAATATCAGTCTCAACCCAAAAACAATATTAATCTCATAGATTATCAGAGCAATACTAATCTATTAGGTATCACATAAAACAGAAATAGAATGAGTACGCGGAAGCAATGCTGTTGGCTATGCCTCGACTCCATGTACGCCCGACCTCAACTAATCTAGCCTGCAAACTGGGCATTTGAAACCGAAGGGCCCAGGGGAAAGTACATAAAAACGTTAGTGTGAGTGGACAAAAATAATTAATTGTAAAAAAACAGAAGAGTGTATACTTTCCCACAATTATTTCATTAAAAACTTTCGATGCATGCAATAATTATGAAAACAAGCCACGAGAAGCTCCTCTCAAGAAATGGGGCTAGTCACAAATAACCATGAAGAAGAATATAAATTCCGATGCTCGAGAAATAGGACCAGCCCCGCTGGTTAAACGGAAATCGGACTAGCCCCGCCAGTCAAGAACAACAATAAAAGGATACGGGGAAGAGAGTTCACCATACGGGAATGGAGCCTCTCAGGCTCTACCTACCCTCGACTGCCACTCACACATAGATTGTGCGAGGAGGAGAACTAATAACCTCGACTGCCACCCACGTGAGGAGGAGAATAAACTACCTCAACTGCCACTCACAAACACAAAGTAAGTGAGGAGGAGACCTAGTATTGGACCCCGGTATGGTAAGGAAAACAATCGAAAACCAGTAAATCCATAAAGCTTCCCCAATATCTCTCGAGAAAAGATATCTTCCAATGACGTGGCCCCGCACGCCAAAATAGTCTCGAAGTCATAAACAAATGGGCAAGAAATAATAATAATTATAATTTCCTTAGGAAATCCCATTTCCGATAATATTCCAGAAAATCTCAAAATCATCATTAAGGCATTCCCAATGCCAAAACCGAAAGTCGATAAATAAATAAGAAATATAACTCCAACGAAATTCCATTTTGAAAATCTTTCAGAAATCTCAAATTGACGAATAGAAATATATTTAATTCCGAAAACCACCTCAGAAATAATTCGTCGAATATCCATATCAATCATAAATTCAAATACGAGCATAGAAACTCACGTTCGAAAATCATGATGGAAAATCCAATGAAAATTCCAATAAATATTCAAAACCAAATAATATCCGAAACTAAATAATATGCTCAAAGAATAATATGATAGTTAAATAAAGCATTAATTTAAGAAACAACGCATGCATCAATTCTTAAAAACAAAAGTCCACTCACAGTACTATTGGGCGACCACGCAAACGAGTTCCTTCATTTAACCGTAGCTCGCGGCATTGCCCTGTACACAATTATATTTCCGTAAACGACAATCCAATAAAATAATTACGAACCTAAACGAAACCCGAAAATCCCTATCTCCATTACTTCTCAAATTCAATCCAATTCTCTTCCACAACACCAATTCCTCAATTAACATATTCCACAACGAAAACGAGGAAAATCCGACGGCCGGATTTCCAACAATTCCAACACAAAACTTCAAACTTCGGAAATCACAAACAATTCCAAACTCCTCCAAAATTCACCAAACTTCACATACAAGCTCTATGATAATTATAGGATTTAATGGACTAAAAACTGGAATTAAATCACTGCACAACACGCCTCCACGCGCCACCAACAGTGGCGGCGCGTGGGCCCCACGCGCCGGCGGCCACCACCTCCGATGGCCACCAAATTTGGACAGTAGCATCTACTCAACACACCCAACCATTCATTCAACTACAACAAGTTCCAATTTTACCTGAAAGAGCTCCAATTCGGCCGGTGAACACAACCCCGAAATTTCTCAAGAACCCTAAAATTTCAATTCATCAATTCGACTTCTACACAACAAATCGTGACACAAGGCCATAGGGGAAATGATCAGTGATGAAAACCGAACCTTCGATGTCAATTTCGTGGCCGGAAACGGCCGGAATCGGAAGAATTGCCGGAAAACCCCAATCTGCTACAGTGAAGTTCACAGCTCCAAATCGAGCTCCACCGGTCGAGCCACCGCAAAACACCACCCCAGGCGTGTCAAGGGAGAGAAGGCGAGCCTGATGATATCCGGATTCCATCGTGGGGTGGCCGGAAAAGGAAGAAATCGGAGGGAGAAGAAATCGGGCCGAAGAGGAGAAAGGATCGGGGGAGAGGAGAGAGAAAAGCCGGTAAGTTTCCAAAATGGAAACTTACCACAGTAAATTGGCTATTTATAGAAACTTACCATGAACAGTAACCATAAACAGTAACTTTACTATTTCGCTTATAACTTTTGCATACGAGCTCCGATTTTTACATACCACATATGCACGCGCTCGGTTTAACGTCCCCTACAACTTCCATGAAGAACATTTTCTCAAATTTTGACCCGAACAAAAAGTCGACTTTTAGGGCCACTAAAAGTACTAAACCGAAAGTAAAAGTGAAAGTAAAGGTCGTTTACCGTCCAAATGACTAGTAAACGGGTGAATTTGGGTTCGGGACGTTACACCCCAGTTCCTGTGCCATTTAGTATTCATAGGTTTCTGTAAGGCTTTTCTGGCTGGGCTTAACAGCTTGAAAAAGATGGGAATACTTAGGTAATGGTTCTTTTGTCAACCCTATTGGGGTGAATCGTTATGTATAATTCTGGTTGAATTATGAAAGACTTGACATTCTTCTCAAAAAAAAAAAAAGTTCCGCAAAAAAATATGTTTGCCAACTTAATATTTTTATTTTTATTTTATTCATACCTCCATGTTTACTCTTTGGACCCTCCCAATTTTTTTAGAACTTTCATAATCCTAATTTTCCCCTACCATTGAAAAAAAGAAAAGAAAAAAAAAAAACAGTAGAGATCTTAATGACAATGCTCTTCTCCCCTCACAACATCACTAGCAAGTCAAAATTAAAAGAATTAATTTGATCTAAGTCTAAAACTCACACCCCGTGTTGGATGTAGTTCAGATGAATTTTTTTGTTAATCGCGGTCCTATGACTCGGCTGCCATATTGGATTTATTCCCTTTTCTCTAGAAACCCTAGCGACTATTCTGTCACTCTAGTCGCCGTCACTGTGCTAGCGCCTGTCCGGCTACGCCCCGACAATGGCGACGGCCTCTGGCCTAGCCAACGCACGTTGGGTGCGGCCGAACAGGTAATTGAGGCTGTGTTTCAGGCTTGGAGGAGGAGATCCGGGGATGTCCTACTTTCTCTCTCTCTCTCGGTGAAAGGAGTAGTTGAGCCGTGGCTGCAGATTGGGATCGGAGTGGACTTGGGGCTCTGCCGGGGAGTAGCGGCGTCTGGTGACGGTTGGAATTCGGCGGGCCATTTAGATGGAATGGATCCGATGTTGCTCGACTAGTTGTCGGCGGTGATCGGACTGCCGGTTTGGTTATGGCGCAGAGTTCAGGGTGCGGCCTGTGTGGGATAAGGATGGTGTTCGGTGGCGTGTTCTCGTCGGTGGGTCATGCGGCAACAACGTCCTTTTTTGTCCGACATCAGTGGTGGAGACGGGGTGGAGGCGCGGCGAGGCTAGTCTAGGCCAGGAAGGGTTGGGGACAGCCACCTTCTGGGTTTGATTTTCTGGGCTTTGGCACTGGTTATGGGCCCATTATGGGCTGAAGTTTGGGTTGAGGTTTTTTGCGCCCTACCTTTTATCTAGTTTTTCTTTAGTTTTGTTTTTTCAATAATTCCCTATTGTCAGGGACAGTCTAGGCACTTTTGTGCATCTAGTTTCTAGCATTTGATCTTGGTCTTGTCGACTTAATTCTCAATGTCTCTAGTTGTACACCAATTGAGGTCTCTAGGCGTCTAGCTTTACTGGGTGATAGTTAGGTTGGGAGGGCCGAATCTTTCTACTGCCTCCGGCATAGTACCAAAGGGGGATCCCGCTTTATCCAGGTATCTGATTGTACACTGAGTAGGTCTATTTTCTATGTACCACTGTGGGTACTAGCACTAGCTTCTTGTCTGTCTAGATGGCAGCGGAAGGGTATGTAATGGCCTATTTTGGCTTTTATGGAATATATTCGTTTGCCCTTGGGCCCTTCAAAAAAAAAAACTCAACACTTCAATTTTTCATTCCTAACATATTCTTATTTAATATATTTTGTACAATAAACAATAAAAATCAATATATTAATTGTAATGCTAGATTATTGCAATCTTGTTAATGTAAAATTAGCAAATTTAATATGTTGACTTTAATTTATAGGGGGGTGAAATTTGCACACCCCCTTTTACATTCTACACACCCTTTGCTTTTTTTTTAATATTTCTTATCATTTCACAAAATTTCTCTTCCAAAACTACCATTCTCTCTCTCTCTCTCTCTTCTCTCTCTCTCCATCCAAAGAACCCCAAAGACTCTCTCTCTCTCTCTCCATCCATAGAACCCCAAAGGCAACCTCCCTCTCTCCGGTCAGTACAACCCCAAAGACTTCGTCCTCTCCCTCCAGCGCCCCAGATGACGATTCTCGTCAAGGCAGGCGCCCCCGTCGACCAGACCATCGCCGCCCTTCCGGCCTACATGGAGCCCAGCGACGCCATCATAGACGGCAACAATGAGTGGTACTAGAGCACCGAGTGCGGCATCCACCACTACAAAAAAGAATTCATTTAGCTTCACCAGTTAGCGTCGGCGTTAGAATGCCGTCGCCATTGATCAAAAATTTGCTACGGCAAATGCCGCGTCGCAAAGAGAAAAATTATTTGCCACGGCAAGGCATCGCCGTCGCATAAATGTACCTTCAATTGCTACGGCATATTTTTTCCGTCGCTAAATTTCTCTATTTTTAACTACGGTAGAATGTGCCGTCGTGTATTTTCCTTTTATACTTTTTTTTTTTTTTTTGACTTTTGGGTGAATATATGTGCCAAAACCCGCTCCCTCCATCTGCTATTTCCCGCTCCCTCATCTGCTATTTCCCGCTCCCTCCATCCAGTCCCGACAACGAGGTCAACATAGCAATCTGTGAAGTCGACATATGCTAGTTCAGCTCCACCTCCTTCCTATTTTTCTTCTTCCTCCCAAAACCCCAAACTTCACTCCCCTTCGTTCATTCAACAACAACAACAACAAAACCCTTATTTCTGTAAACCCTAAATCAAGCTTCCGAATTAGAGCTTCCACCTCCAGCGATAATAGCCAACCGCCGTGGTGGGCGAACCTGTTGCCCGCCCAAGCTTTGGGATCCGATAAAGTTCTCAGATTGATCTCCGGTGCCACCGCTAGCCCCATTGGCCAGTACGTGTCGGAACCCGTCACTTTTCTTCATTCTCTCGACCCCAGAGTCAAATTGGTATGATCTATTTTGATGGGTAATGCTTGGTTTTTGATTCTATTTGGTGGGTTTGGTCTAATTTTGGTTTTGCAGGTTTTTGACTGTTTAAGTTTTGGTGATAGAATTTGGTTTATGGGTTTTGGGTATTGTCGGTTTGTTCTTCACGATAGAGTTTCACATTTTATGAGTTTGATCTGCTTATGATAAGAAAGTACTGTTCCTTTTGATTTTCTAAGAGCAGAAAGATATCAGAAATAGTAAGGTAACTCTTGTAATAGGGTACAACTTGGGTCTTCTGAACTTTACATGTTTTTAGAAAGAAATTAAATGAAAGAATGTATTCTTTTCATGTTCTGGTGAAGCAAATAGAGAGTTACTGAATATAGAAAGGCTTCCTTAGTATCCTAGTTGTAGTTTAAGTGGTGAACTTGGAGAAGTTTAGTGACATCTTATTAGCATGTTGCAAGTGCCCCCTAAAATTTGAGATGATAGAGTGGAACCGGTTCCGTCTTATACACTTCAGATCACCAAAGATAAGTTATTTATTGAATTTGCTGACTCGCAGACCTTGTGGTCCTTCTCTGTTTAACTATAAAGTAACTTATTTCAAGGTAAAAACATCATTCTAAAGTAATTGTCAGTCGAGCAAAAAATAGTTATTGAAAATGGACTATCAATCTATTGATAATGATAAGGTTATGCATGCTGGAGAATTATCTGTTCTTAAATGCCTATTTGTTGTGACATCTCCCTTTTGGTAAACTTGCTTGACAAGCATTGTATTGAAACTGTACACATCTTTACTTCCTATATATTCTGCTCATGCAGGGTATCACTCTCTTTGCATCTGTTGCTGCAACTCTTGGACTAAAATATTGCTCGAGTTTGCTTGAGAACTGATCTCAAAGGTAAGCGATCCATATTGGTTAAGTTTGAAAATTTTACTTTTTTTTTTGTTGTTGTGAATTTATTTAATTTGCTGGCATTTTGTTTTGGTTTTGAATAAGGAGTAGTTTAGAGAGAAGCACAGAAACAGTGCCTCAACAAATCAGTCTCTGCTGTAAGTGAATCTCATTTCCTAGATCTGCATGCTCAATTCTTCTTGATATGATTTTTTTTTGGTTGCTTTGCAGAAATGTTAGTGTTGGTCCATAAATATGTCAAGTTGTTAGTCCATTTATGATTCATAAATTGGAACTTATGCATATATCAGGATTACCCAAGCAATTAAAGTTGTTAGTCAATTAATATCATTTGAGTCCATTACAACTTTTTTGTTTTGTTCCTGCACTCCAGACCTCAAGATTTGAGCTTTTGTCTTGTTCAGTTTTGATTACAATTGATTAAAACCTCATGAAAAATCCCAAAAGCCACCGCTGCATGACAAAGTTTCATTTATGCAAACAAGAGTCCAGAAGATTTTGACAAGAAGCCATTATATTTGGCTAGTGCATGATTCCATTTCTTATCTGCCAAGTGCTAACACCACCACCACAAGTAGCCAAAAGTTTTATTTTTAATTATCTCTTAGCAAAATAAAAGCTCTCAATTGCTTTTAACTTCACCCATGGCAGCAACGAAGACATGTATAACTTCAAAAAATGAAAACAAAAAGTCTAGAATTATGAGATTGATAAGTAGTTCATTTCATATCTAATTGTATCTAGTCACAAACTCGTACTGCATCATATCTAATTATCTTGTTAGTTCAATTTTGTTACCATGGTTCTCTTGCTCTTTACATGTTCAGTTAGCTGCTTTGGTAGAATGATACTGAGGAAGGTGTTAATTTGAGAGGAAGGTGTCAATTTTCAACAACCTTTGCAAAGTTTTGGTTATTTTTCTTGATTAAAGAGGAAGGTGTTAATTTGAGAGGTGATTCTTGTTTTCTGTAGAGATTCACTGAGAGAGATAGAGAGGAGTAATGGGATTGAGAGGATGAGATGCAGCTTTTTGAAGTTGCTGAGATAGCTTATTTAGCAGGCAAGCATATGATACCATGCTCCATGTTCTCTGCTTGGTATGCTTTCTTGAAGTTTCCTTTGTCTACATGCATTTAAGATTTCATAATTAAATCTTTATATGTACTCGTTTAGTACATGCAAGGGAAGTGTGGCAGTCAATCCTGTATATTGCTGGATATTGAAATTCTTAAATAACTCATTAAATATTTCATCATCCTTTGGCAGGAACTTGACCATGTTCATCACATGGAACTGATGCATGATCGCGTTTTAAAATATCCAGATCGTGTTCAGAATTTGTACTTCGCATTCCTCTTTGTTCTCCGGGCAGTGACAAGAGTAAGCATTTTCTGCTATCCTTTCTGAGTTGGTACCGCATAATCAATTTTCTTATTGTCCCACATTTACTAATCATTGATGGGCTTAACATCTTGTAGGCTGCAGATTACTTAGAGCAGGCTGAGTATGATACAGGTAATCATGAGGAATACCTTAGAACAGAGTCTTTGATGAGGCAGCTACTTTACAATCCTCAACTCCAAGCTACATGTCCCCTACCGTTTGATGAAGCAAAGCTCTGGAACAGTCAGAGCGGACCACAATTGAAGCAAAAAATTCAAAAGAAATTCAGAAACATCAGGTTTGTCTGTGAGAAAGTTGCTTCAGTAATTAATATTTTATGTTGAACTAAACATTGATCACCTGCTTGTCATTCGGAGTTGTAAAGTAAAAATTTCATCTTCAAATTTCAGTGCATTAATGGATTGTGTGGGATGTGAGAAATGTCGGCTCTGGGGAAAGCTTCAAGTTCTTGGTCTTGGTACTGCATTGAAGATCCTCTTTTCTGTGGATGGTAAAAATCATCAAGATCAACTTGTAAGTTCTTGCAGCTCTCTTATCAAACTTATCTTGCAACGTAGGTTTTCTTATTTATCTAAATACCCATTTGTCAGTTTTGACTTGCAAAGCTACCAAATTGGTTTTGATCGGGTTATGCTTGAGGTTTTCCAATAGCTTTCCAGCTGAACATTTAGACTTTGTTTGAGTTGCCTTGTTTAACAAGTTCTTTAGAGTAGGTGAACATGAACCAACTCTTTCTCTCTCATTTTTCTTTGCACATGCAGCTGCAGCTGCAACGAAATGGCTCTTATTGGTGTCATTTAAAACTTTGTTGTTTAAGTTCTCATGCCCACCGTTTTTTGATAGAATTCAAGAATCAATCTAGTTTTAGTTCAATTTTTCATCAAAATTTAATATTGTTTTTTGCTGTGCTACTTGCTATTCTATCTATTTGATTTGCTTTGCTGGAGATTATATCTAGTACAATAGGATCATTGTAAACAGATATATACCAGCTTTAGGTGGTAGTCATAAAATCTGAGCACTAATTTGTTCCCAAAATCTTTTTTTAAACAATTTAATGGGAAAGACTATCCTTTGCTTTTGTGAGATTGGTTTAATGGTTTTGATATTAGGGTATGTGTTTTGAATTGGGGTTTGAGGAGGTTGGAATGAAAAAGGTGTATGCTTTTGATTTTTATTTTGAGCGTGTGACATCAATTGGTGAATAACAATGATAGTTATTGATGATTCACAATCTTTTGATCTCAGTTGTTTGTGATGAGTTAATTATGTGGCTTATTCCTCTAAGGGTTTATCTTTTGGATCCTTCCTGGGCACATGACAATGAAGCTTAGAAGTAAAACAGGGCATATCAATACCATAAGACAGTAGGAACTAAATGCTTTCATAGAGTATATATGAATTGAAACTATAATGAAATGACTGAAAGCTACGAAACTAAGTAAAGGTTTTTTTGGTCTGTAACTTATTTCTTATGTGTGTAATTCTTGTTCATTGTTTATCAAGTTCTAAATTTGCAACTCTATGTTCATTGAATCTTGAATTTACGCAGGTATGTCCAGAACTACAGGGAAAAGGAGAAGTTGGAGCATAGGCTCTAAAATGCACAGTTGGAAAAGGAGGATAAGAGGCAGAGCTTTCAGCAACATTTTTTGGGGATTGCAGGTATGAAAAACTCATATGTAGTTTAAATTTCACTCAAGTTTTTTTATCTGGATTATTGGTGTGTAGTGTGTACACCGATATTGTTTGATCTGGTTGACAGTAAATTTGCCAACCTAGGATCTATGCTTTAATGAAGTAATTAATCACTCAAATGTACACTTCTCCAAATTTCACTTAAATGTACACTTCTCCACACTAGGATCTATGCTTTCATAAAGTAATTAATCAGAGGATTTCAATATCAATTTGCCTAAACTTTAGTATCAGTAAGTGTAGTCCTAAGTCTCATGCTCATCCTCCCTCTCTTCACTTGATTTATGTTTCTTTATCTGAATACGTTTCACTTATCTATGTAGATAGAAAACGGACACATATCTTGAGGAAGATGGAGGAAGATCCCTGCAAAGCTTTTCTTGAAGTAGAGGAAGAAAAGTACCTTGTATTATCTTATAAACTCTTGTATAAAAGCTTCATTGCTTTTGTAACATTCATGAGAAAAATCCAAATGTAACATTCCCTTTTCAATATGTTGAATTCCTTTTTGTACAGCTTTTATCCAAAAAAAAAAAAATCTGCCAATGCATATTTACATGCCAGATTTTTTTTTATTCATAAATAAAATTCTGCGACGGCAATTTTACCGTCGCAAAGCTTTGGTAGCGGTCGGTGGCGTCACTATAGATATTTGCGACGGCATTTTTCAGTAGCAAAATTCTTGCGACGGCAACCTTTTGCCGTCGCTAATAAGCTTGCGACGGTGCATTTGCCGTCGCTAATACCAATGGCGACGCCCCCAACGACATCGGCGCAATTGCCGTCGCCTAGCCGTCGCCATTGGTCTTTCGCGACGGCAATTTCACTTTCCGCGACGGCACAGCGCCGTGGCAATTTGAATTTTTTTTTGTAGTGCACGAGGCCTCCGCCAATGGCCTCCTCTACCTAGGCATGGGAGTCTCCGGCGACGACGAGGGCGCCCACCACGGCCCCAGTCTCATGCCCGGCGGGTTTCACCAGGCGTATTCCAACATACGTGTTGAAGAACATTGGCGAACTTGAGTGGATTGAAGGAGGAGAGGGAGAGCACCAAGGAGGAGACTATCCAGGCCATAGATTGCGCCCTTCTCTTGCACAAATGGGGTTATGTGGTGTCATCGAAAAAAAATAGGGTTCTGTGGATGGAGAGAGAGAGAGAGAGAGAGAGAGAGAGGAGGGTAGTTTTGGAGTGAAATGACAAGAAATATTAAAAAAAAAAAAAAAAGGTGTGTAGAATGTAAAAGGGGGTGTGCAAATTTCAGCCCCCAATTTATATTATTAGTTTTTTGATTGAATTCAAAAGATGAATCTATATATATTAAGACATTATTCTTTCTTGATCTTGCCTATTACGTATTACTTCTTCCTCCTTCTCTTCTTCTTCTTCTTTTGTACCGAATCGTCTCTTTTTTCCTCTCATTCTTCCATGCATATCTTATTTCCAACGCATACTTCTCATTTCTTTGTTTATTTCTTTTTCTCTCATATCTGTATTTTTTGTGTGGCTTCTCCCTTCTCAGTTTGTCTAACATGACTTAGCCAATTCGCAGCTAGCTTTATTATAAACTTAGTAAGAAGTTTTTGCTTGCCTTTGATATAGAATCGATTATGGTGCTATAGGTAACATTTGTCCTATAATTTGATTAGACATTTTTATTTGGGTTAAATACTGTTTACTCCTTGAACTTTCAGGGAAAAAACAGTTCAGTCCCTCCCTTTTTAATTTCACAAGTTTACTCCCTCATCTCTCAATTTTGGACCAATAGGTCCATTCCGTCCAATTTCTCGGTTAAGTCACTGTTGTGGTTATCCCTTTCGCATCAAAATGTCTCATATACCCCGTGATTCTTTTTTTTAATTAATTTATTTTTTCCTCTCTCTCTCTCTTTCCCTTATGCTTTTCTCTCTCTTCTTCATCTTCCACCACTGATGGGATTGGGTGGATCCTAATCCAAAACGAAATCCTCACCAGATGTATCCTCTCTCTCTCTCTGTCAGAACTCAGAATATGTCAAAAACCACAGCACAACAAGAAATCCATGTCTGCTTGTTTCGAATTCAACCAAACAACACCATTTCAAGCTTAGTAACTCAAAAGTTCAATCACATCAGCAAAAGTTAAACAATTAATAATTGAGGCTCCATATATCATCTCAAGAAATATTCAAAATCAACAACCATATGAATTCAGAAAACCCGATTTCAAAATCGAGTATAGGCCGAGCGCGACAGCTTCGATCCACACACAAAAACCAACCCACCTTCAGCAGCACTTTCCTCATTGAAATGCAAGTCTTCTGTGACCCAAAGGGGAGGAGGCTGAGCGCGAAGAGGACGGCAACGTCGTCGAAGTCTGGTTGACTACGGGGTCGGCAGCGCAGGAGAATTAACCGCAGACCCAGTAGACAAGGATGATCAAGAAGATGATCATGAAGATCGAGTGCCATAAGAGGCTGAGGAAGACGATGAAGAGCACAACTCCGCCACCATCGAACTCACCGAGGTGGGATCAAACCAAAAAAAAAAATTGGGAATTTGTTTATGGAGAGAGAGAAGAGAGGAAAAGAGAAGAGGATCACCGGCCGACGTCATCTTCGCTCAGCCGCCACCGAAAAACATCCCCAAGCCCACCGGCCGACGTTCGTCGTCTTCTCCCTAGATCGGATCAGCTTCTCCCTGGATTGGATAATCTTTTCTATCGGCCTCGATTTCGGGTTCGAATCGAAGCTCCAAACAGCTGCTCCACCGTAGAGCAATCCTTCGTCGACTCCGCTTAGGGTTTGGCGGTGTTGGGCTGAGGCTGCTGGCAAGACGAGGCCGGTTGGGGTTCACAGCTTGGCGAGAATTTGTGAGAGACTAATGGAAGAAGAAGAGATAAATAGAAAAAAGGACAAGGAAAAAATTTAAAATAAAAAATATTTTTTTTTAAAAAAAAGTGAGGGTAGGATAGACATTTTACAGCGAAAGGGATAACCACAACAGTGACTTACCCAAGAAATTGGACGGAATAGACCTATTAGTCCAAAATTGAGAGATGGGAGAGTAAACGTGTGAAATTAAAAAGGGAGAGACTGAACTGTTTTTTCCCTGAAAGTTCAGGAAGTAAACAGTATTTAACCCTTTTTATTTCACACTTACATGCCTTATTTATAGGTAAGATTTCACAAGTTAAAAAAAATTCTAGTTTCTCTAGATCTATAATTAAGGTTCTCTCATTATGCGACGGTGGTTGTTGCAACGGTCTGGTTGGCGGCGACTGACAGGTTCGACAACGGAAAGGGTCGCAATTGGTGGTTGGGTTGCGGCCTAGGGTTTCCCACCATATTGAGCTTCTTGCTGCTAGGGCCTCCCACCCTCTTAGGCCTATGTATGTTGAGGTGCAGCGCACTGTAATTTTGGCTCAAATTGTGGGCTTCAATGGTGGCTGCAAGGTGGAAGATGCAAGGGGCATCAGGGCTTCTTGGATTGGCCTAGACTTGGGTTTAGTGGGCCTGATCTGGTTTTGGGTTTTATATTTTCTTTTTAATTGTTATTCTATAAGAATTTCATTTCGAGAAGGAATTTGGAGGATCTCTTCTTTAAGATATGTTGTTAAGAGTATCCACAACATATATGCCCCTTTGATTCCCGTGGGTGTTTGTGGGGTAGTTTTGGCTGAGCTTCATGATATTTAAAGATGTTGAATTGCTTAGATAACAGTTCTTTTGTTAATTTTACCGGAATGAGTCGTTCTGTGTAATTTTCCTGATTAATGAAATGAGTTTACATTTTCTATAAAAAAAAATTAAAAAAAAAAAAGAGTTATAATCAAATAGCTTTACCTTTTTTTTTTTTTCTTTTTTCGAAAAGGAATATCGGTTTAGTTGTTAATTAGTGCAGCTGAAAACAAGTGGACTCTTTGTACCAAAAATAGAAAAACAAGTGGATTCTTTGTACTAAAAATAGGAAAACAAGTGGAATCTAATGAGGGGGGTTTCCTCACTGGTTTATTTTTGGGGGGTGAAATTTGCACACCCCATATTACAAACCACACACCCTTCTATTATTTTAATAATATTTTATCTAACATCTCTTTTCACTTCCTAAAATGCCCTTGAGTCAGATTCCTCATTTTTTTTTTTTGGTCTTCTTCTTCTTCTCTCTCTCTCTCTCTCTCTCCCTCCGTCTCCCTCTCTCTCCTCCAAACCACGACAGAACCTAGGGTGAAGCCCCAGGCCAAGCACTGAATCCAGCCCAAGACCATTCCTGCACAGGGAGCTCAGCCACCACTCACACCACCAAACCCATCGCGCCACCTCTCTCGGACCCCGCCCACCTTCGAATCGCTGCCGCCGACAGACCTCTGGCAGACGAACCCCGGCAGATCATATCGACCACTACCGCAATCCACCACCACGACCCCTAATCTCATGCACACAAGCAACAGAACACAACCAGCACGTTGCCGCCGCCTCCTGCTGTGCAACACAAAACCGATCCACACTGGCATCACTCCGCCTGCGACTAGATCGGAGCTGACTGGAACCCAAACCTTGAATCCAGATCAAGTGCGCACCAGTCACATGCACGACCGGCTTCCACCATCAGCGCCTCTCCCAATTCCCGTGCAGCCACCGCCAGGGATTGAAACCAAAGCAAAGGAGTCCCCCCAAGCCCCAATCCCCGATCACCTACACCACCATCCCACTGTCGTTGTTTGGAGGAGAAAGAGAGAAAAATAAGAAGAAAGGTTATGTCGTGGTTTGGAGGAGAGAGAGGGAGATTTGGGGAGAGAGAGAGAGAGAGGAAGAAGAAGAACAAAAAAAAGAAAAAGGAATCTGACTTAAGGGCCTTTTAGGAAGTGAAAAGAGATGTTATATAAAATATTATTAAAATAATAGAAGGGTGTGTGGTTTGTAATATGGGGTGTGTAAATTTCACCCCTTATTTTTTACCAAAATAGAAAAATAAGTGGAATCTTTTGTACTAAAAATAGAAAAACAAGTGGAATCTGATGAGGGGGTTTCCTCACTGGTATAGTTGAAAATGTGGGTTGCATGTGGGTTTGCATCTTTGCATGTGAGTTGTTTTTCTTCCTGGCACCTTATATAAAGGTTGGACGTGATCAATATTCTATTTTATGATTTTCCACTTGGACGTGTTTGGAATTGAACACCAACCCTTAAAAAGGTTCTTAAAATCTAAGAAAGTGACAAATTTTACTCATACGAAAGGCCCAATGATCTAGCCAGGCATTGTCTTGGAAAGAGGTTAGGTAAAATTGACATGTCACCACCTTATATTGTTGGCCATGGAAGCTCGTCTAGAAGATTTTGGGTTCAAGCTATAAGAATATATTCAAAACTTAGCTAGAATCGATTTGTTTAATCGATAAGTAAATTCTTGATTAATAATCAGATTTATTGATTCGGAAAGGTGATAATGAAATAAATAAAAGGGACTGAAATTGATGCCCTTTATTTTACAATCCACACATTTTTTTATGAGTAATTTTTAATGGACATATGCATGAAGAGGAGTATGCTTTATAAAAACTGAAGGTGTCAATTTCACCCTCTTAAATAAATGAAAGACCAGCTTTTATAAGCAGGACTCTTTTTTTTAATTTCTTTTTTGTTACAGTAAAGGGTTTAGTTATGTTTGACAAAAAAAAAAAAAAAAGTTTAGCTATGTTCCATCTATCGAGGTCATTGTCTCAAATCTAATTTATAGTATTTTTCGTATCAAAAAAGAAAAGGTCATTGTCTCTCTCTCTCTCTTTTTTTTTTCTCTTCGGTCGAGCATCAAGCTCAGTTTGTTCCAAAAGAAAAGCAACAAATAATAGCACCTGCAGATCTTATCGGATGCCCTTCGTCCCACGCATTATTTAATCGGTGGCCCGACTTCTTTGGACATACAAGTTAAACGTACAACAATATTACACATCTTTCATTTCTGAAAATGGAGTTGAACTGTTGAAGTGTTTTGATGGGACTAAAGATAGAATCATTATTTAAAAAAAAAAAAAAAAAGATAGAATCACAGTGCTACTTTAACGTGCAGTGGGAATTAAATA
Organism: Rosa rugosa; assembly: GCF_958449725.1. NCBI lineage: Eukaryota > Viridiplantae > Streptophyta > Magnoliopsida > Rosales > Rosaceae > Rosa > Rosa rugosa. The sequence goes on from NC_084821.1 coordinate 12,489,459, forward strand.
TCAGAAGAACCGGCCGTTTAATGATTGAGCCATAGATCGTAGACAACGAGCTATGTCCAAAAATAGTCTATCAAAATGTATAGAGAAAGAAATTATTACTGTAAGAGAAAATAAAAGCGAAACACAGTTAAACAGTTATAAGTGGATCGTCTTTTTAGGTAACTCCTGTATCTTACATTTTGTAGCAGTTTATGACACAACCTCATAATTTAATAAAATTATGTACTACATCAGCTGTCACATAAGGTAGGATTGATTCATATGATATCACATAATCAACTCAAAATAGTGGGACACCAAGTTTTACTCAACACATAATCACATACAGATTTTCTGGTTATTGATGCTTCCATAGATCAGACTAGACTAGAGTAAAAAACGAAGCTAGAATTTTGAATTAGATTGGACTAAATTTACCTTACAAACAAATTCTTTTTTGAAAATACAAAATAAAATTTTGACAAAAAGTTTGAGAATTGTATGTGTGTGTGTGTGTGTGTATATTAGAATATAAAAAAAAAAAACTTTTATTCCAAGATACTAAGATTACATAAGATGAGATTGATTAGTGGTGAATATAAGTTCCCCGCTCTTCTCCCAAAGATCAATAACCATGAAATCCATAAGCCAAATGGACCCAACCCCTAACCAAACTAATCGCCCATTTCCTTGAGCTACGTAACAATACTAATCCTGAGAGTCAAGATAAATTCTCATCGCCAATACTAACAACAACCATGTCATCTTCATCCATTTCGTGTTCCAAAATAGTCAGACCACGTACAAGGATAAATCACTGCCATATTAGCCATAAGAGGCCACTGATAATATCACATGTAGTCCTCGGGAATAACACTGTATCAATAGCTCATCACAAAAACCAACCCAGACGTCTCCATACATCCTCATAGCCAATCTTAAGGAAAAAAAAATGACTACATTCAACACTGTGACCCAAAACCTCCAGACCACGTGCAAGAGCTCTTCCCCAATACCTCGACCATAAAATGATACCGAAAATAAATCCAATACTCCTTGAGAGTGACACCATAACAATGGCACAAAGATACCACTAAGAACCCCAAATTCCACCTCGAGAGGGTACGGACTCACATGACCTAGCAAAAAGACTATAGACAAAGACCTAAAAAAGCAAAAAACAAATAAAAAGTAAAAAGCGATGTTGCCGTCAACCTTCATTTTCCATAACTAAAGCTCCGACTCTGGCCGAGGTAACCACATAACCACAAAGCCTTGCCGAAAGGTAAGGCCGCTGCGGTTGTATGAAACCCTTTCGCATATCCCCTCCAATAATAGACCATCACGCAAAGCTTGAAGATATCAGAATAAGCCAACAATTGTAGACCACGGAGCCGCACACCACCAACACCGTGCCCACCGCTACCAATTCATGTATCCCCTTCTCTCATAAACCCAACCCTTGAATATTGTCCCCAATAATCCAAACCCAGATCCACCCAAAACCTTAAAGATTGACCTGATCTGACTCAGATATTGATGAACTTTCAACCATGGCCCATCGATCTGCCATAGAACACCAGACCACTACCACGATCTCCTTGAAGCCGCCATCGATTTCGCCCAGGCTCGGACTTGATATTTTGTGGCTTGAGGCGAAAAATAAAATGGGCCTACATTTATTATAAAAAAGAGAAAAAAAGCCATAAGAATATTTACAAAAAAAAAAATTTGAAAAAAATTAAATATACAACAGATAGAGGATTCGAACCTAGGCTAGGAGTAACATAAAAGAAAGGAATGTAACTTGCCAACTAATCCAATCTTATTGTTTAGTGAAAAACTTACAATTTATTTACTTAATAATTTTTTTAAATACCCTAAAAAAAAATTAGGTCCGATGAAACACTGGACCTGAGAAGGCCGACTCACGGGCCTCATGTCAGGTCCAGCTCTAATTTCGCCTGAGAAGAAAAGAGAAAACGGCGCCACATCTCCCACTGAGGACTTCGAACCGACTAGGTAAGGAGCCGTCGTCGACGTGAGGGTCCCGCTGGACAAGCGCCAAGAGAAACTTTGTTTTACCCAAGCCCTAAAACGCTCCGAATTGTGCAGAGTTCGACCCCCGAGTAGTCCTAAAACTTAATACATTCAAGGCTTCAAAAAAAAAAAAAAAATTACAGCAGGCTAATGGAAATGACAAAAAAATTAATTTTTCTTCCATGAATCAAATGAAGCCTAAAGATAACGAAAAATAATTTCCTCGGCGGTCAATGACTAACAAACATGAATGTTTGGAGACGGAGTGAAATAGTGGGTCGGTTACTAGTCTACTACAATTATGAGACAAGTACTTTAATGGCTGTGGGAGCCAAGTTAGGTAGCAATAATACATAGCAGTTGTTGGGTGGTTTTGTCAATAGGAAGTTCACTTTCTGATAAAAATGAAAAATGCGACTTAACTAGTCTTTTAGGGTTTTGAAAATCTTATAGCTAGTATATATACCACACTCTACAAATAATTTTGTTCTAAAATGATCGTGCTTTTTCTTGACGCATTTATTAAAATGTTAAAAATCAGCAACAATTACCATATGATGAAGAGCATGCATGCAATCAGTCTTTTGGATAGTAGATTTGTTTATGAGAACTACGTATATTATTGGATATATATATATATAAAAAGTCCTTCTACTAAGGGATCTATTTTTTTTATCTTTTCTAGAGATAGGCCATTAGACCAAGTTTTTGATCACATTTCGGCATCTCAACCATTCAGTTTGTAGGCCCTAATGTGTAGATCATTTCTGCAAATTTTCAGCCGAATCGGTGATCGTTAAGCTATCAAACTAGATTAAATCAATGGACAAACGAAATCTGTCAAACTTGAACTGTTCATACTTATAATCTTAAATCGTCATTTTGAATGCCTTAATGATAATCAATTTGGCTGAAAATTTGCAGAAGTAATCTACACATTAAGAACTAAAAACTGAATAGTTGAGATGCAAAAATATGATCGAAAAGTTGGTCTAATGTCCTATCCCTAGAAAAGACCAAAAAAGGGATCCCTCACTAGAAGGGCCCTCTGTATGTATGTGTGTGTGTATATATATATATACAGGGTCCATGCACTGAAGGATTCTTTTTTGAGCTATTTTAAGGGATTTCTTGTAGAACTCACTTTTTCATCGCATTTTGGCATCTTGACAGATCATTTATGCAAATTTTCAGCCAAATTGATAATCGTTAAGGTATCGAACAAGATTAAATCAATGGACGAACCAAATTTGTCAAACCTGAACCATTCGTGTTTATAATTGTAAATCGTAGTTATGAATGCCTTAATAATTATCAATTTGGCTGAAAATTTGCAGAGGTGATCTGCTCATATAAACCTAAACACTGAACGGTGGAGATGAGAATATGTTATCGAAAAGCGGGTCTAATAAACTATCCCTTAAAATGGCTAAAAAAAGATATCCCTCACTAGAAGGGCCATGTATATATATGTAAAAATATATACATAACCCTTTTTTTGGTTATTTTTAAGGGATTGATTATTTGACCAACTTTTCGATCACTTATTAACATCTCTACCATTCAGTTGTTAGGTCTACACGAGTAGATCAATTCTGCAAATTTTTCAGCTAAATTGATAATTGTTAAGACATTCAAAATTGTGATTTACAATTAATAAGATGAACGGTTCAGGTTTGACAGATTTGGTTTGTTCATTGATTTAATGTAGTTCGATACCTTAACGGTCACCAATTTGACTGAAAATTTGCAAAATGGTCTATATATGGAGTCAAAAGAAGTGAATTGGTGAGATGCCCATATGTGATCGAAAATTGTGTTCCACAAAGGATTCCTTAAAATGACCAAAAAAATGGATCTCTTAGTCGAAGGGCTATATATATAGTCGAAGGGCTATATATATATATTAGTGTGTTGGAAAAGTGTGGCTTAGATTAGAGCCATTTGGAATCCCACATCAGAAAGGTGAAGAGTCATCCCTGGGTTATAAGGAATGGTACCACACACACTAATGCCGAGGCCTTTTGTATTAAAACCCCATACCCGTTCTGCACCGGGTGGCTAAAGTGGGGGGAGTATCGGCATTATTGGATCCGTGTGTGTGTGACTCATTTGCCGCTTCCGCACTACAAGTGGTATCAGAACCCAGGTTACGCTTGGGACTTGGTGTCTCATACGGTCGAGTGAGGAGCTCCCGTTTGGATTGGGATCACAATATTTGAAATTGGTGCTTGTGGTCAAGGTGGAGCTATTGGAATTCAGATCATGAGACAATTGAAGATGGCTCGAATCACGCCAAGGTGGAGATTGTTGGAAAAGTGTGGCTTAGATTAGAGCCATTTGGAATCCCACATCAGAAAGGTGAAGAGTCATCCTTGGGTTATAAGGAATGGTACCACACACACTAATGTCGAGGCCTTTTGTATTAAAACCCCATACCCGTTCTGCACCGGGTGGCTAAAGTGGGGGGAGTATCGGCATTATTGGATCCGTGTGTGTGTGACTCATTTGCCGCTTCCGCACTACAAGTGGTATCAGAACCCAGGTTACGCTTGGGACTTGGTGTCTCATACGGTCGAGTGAGGAGCTCCCGTTTGGATTGGGATCACAATATTTGAAATTGGTGCTTGTGGTCAAGGTGGAGCTATTGGAATTCAGATCATGAGACAATTGAAGATGGCTCGAATCACGCCAAGGTGGAGATTGTTGGAAAAGTGTGGCTTAGATTAGAGCCATTTGGAATCCCACATCAGAAAGGTGAAGAGTCATCCTTGGGTTATAAGGAATGGTACCACACACACTAATGTCGAGGCCTTTTGTATTAAAACACCATACCCGTTCTGCATCGGGTGGCTAAAGTGGGGGGAGTATCGGCATTATTGGATCCGTGTGTGTGTGACTCATTTGCCGCTTCCGCACAACATAGTGTTCTAAAACTCGGCCGCCTAAGCACTGGGCGGCGACTCTCCGACTCACCTAATGCCAAATTGAAGCTGTTAGGCGTACTGGGGTTAGGCGGGTAACTAGGCGCCTGGGGGGGTGGGGGGTGGTTGGGAGCTAGGCAGCCTTTCTAGGAAAATTTGCAGTTTATTTCATGGAGTTTGACGGCTTGGAGAGAGAGAGAGATAGTGGAGGAGTCGACTCTGATAAGAGTAGTATAAAAATCACAAGGTTAAAATATTGATCGTCATCGCGGCCTTCGTTCTTGTTTCTAGTTGTTTTGTGTGGTTATTGATTGAACAATAAAGAAATTGAAGAAAAATCGATGAGAGATGAGAGAGAATGTGGAGGTGGTGGCTACTGGTTTACTGGTTTTGTGCATGAGAGAGAGAGAGAGAGAGAGAGAGAGATTAATAGCAGAAGGCAAGAATTTATGATCAATGAGTTTATAGTGATTGACTTCGTTAAACCCTATCATGAATTGGCTCAGGAAAGAGTATCTAGTACACTCCATTAGAATTATATATATCAATTACTTAGACATTTTGAAATGGATGGACTGAGCCAATCATGTCATTCTCAACCAATACATAGCAGAAAGCAATGCGAAGGTACACTACAATAGGCGGCTTGGTTACAAACTCTTGGGGCATAATGTCAAGAACGTACAAGACTGGAAAACATTAAATAACCGATATGCCTCGATAATGACAGCACCTTCATGATTAAGGTCTTAATTCTTATTATCCAAAAAAAAAAAAAAGGTCTTAATTCTTCGTCGGTTTTGAGAGTTCGAGTATATATACCGCGCTTGTACTAAAGATACCATTTGCAATATCCAATAAGCTCCCTAATTCAGCTCCTCCAATGATTACGTACTTCATATTTATCAAAATATGCTATGTTGAGTGATCGATGTGGAGTCTATGTGGCCGTGAGGTATACACATGTGGGATAATTCATTCTGATACCAACATGTCTCCGCACATGTAGTGAATCTTCAAGTCATACAGGTGGACAACTTATATTAGGTGACATATAGCCCGTGTAGTCGCGAGGCATACAGAAGTGGGATAATCCACTTTGATACAATGATACACATGAAAAATTCATATTGGGTGACAGGGGCGTAGCTATAGTAGGGCGAGAAGGGTCAATTGACCCTTCTCAATTTTCCAAACTGAGCCATGGTTGGTCGAAATATGTGATAGTGACATGTATATATCATATTTTAATCCAATAATTGACCCTTCTGACAAAGAAAAAAAAAGTTTGCTTTTAATTATTATCATGATCAACTTGGACGGTTCTCCTACAGTCCTACTCCTAGTATCCCACAATCTCCAATATTTTAATATATTTTCCTAATCAAAATTGTCCCAATTTGGACAGAAAACGGTCTCCCACATTCTTTTAAAGGGAAATATTTTAATATATTTTCCTAATTAATGATTGTTTTCTCCTATGTAGGCTATATATATTTAGACTTGTATAGCATTTTTTGGTCTCATGCTCATTCTCTTAAGTCGTTTCCTCTCATAATTTCGTCTTTTGTCTCTCTCAGATTTTCTCTCTCCGAATAGCAAGTTGAAATCTTCGTAATTAAAAATTTGGAATATGAAAGCCTTTTTAGAGAGGTATTATAAGAGAAAAGCAACAGAACAGTTGACACCACCTGAAACTCCTCAAATAAGAAATACATCAAATGATGATATTTCAGAAATGAGTAATCGTAGTGGACAACTATAATTATTTTAGATAGATTTGTTATTTTTAAGTATTGTGATGATTTATAATTTTTATATTATTTGATGAAGTTTATGTTTGTTTAATATTATAATTTAAATTTTGACCCTCCTAACTAAGATTTCTAGCTACGCCAATGGGTGACATGGAGCCTGTGTGGCTGCGAAACATGCACACATGAGATCAAACAGACTCCAATATAATGATAAAGTAATGAGTTTCACAACCAAAACTAATTGATAATGGATAAAATTTAAATCATCATAAACTCATAGGCAATGTCCCCATTTTTCTTATATTAGGTGACATGAAGCCCGTGTAGTCGCCTTGTAAGTCCATAAACAATTAATATCTCTATTTTTTTTTCATGTGGAATTCATATTTTCAAACTTAAGTGATTGCAAGTGCCAAAAACCAATGCAATACGGTCACCCTTTAAGGTTTCCCCACGTCATAGCACAGTAATCATATTTATATGTTTGGAGATGACTTGGAGCCTATAAATACCATCGCACTAGCAGTAGCTTGTTCATCATTCATATAAACCAAGTTAGTTAATTAGAACATCCCAGGCCAGAGCTAGCTTGCTCTCATATCTCTCTAGCTCCTTCTTCTCTGCTCTATAAACCATGTTTCCTAATTTCTTTACTTGTTGCTCGCTTCTTGAAACTTCAAGGTAATGCATATAGGATACCAGAACTAGCTCTAGTTCGATCTCTAGTTGTTTACAGTAATCAAACCTGTTCTTAATTATATATTATATTTCAAAAGTTCACGTTTTATTGTGTTTATGGATATATATATATATATATATATAGGCCCGATCTACTGCGGACGTCCGGACGTCGACGCTTCTGCAGCGTTTCAGGCGGCGACAGTAGTTCGGGGCTTGCCGAACGGAGGCCGGAGGCATCCCAGACCTTTCTAGGCAGCTATCGAGGTCGGAAGAGATCGAGGTTGCAGGTTCTGGGCAGCAACTTGACCTGCAGCGCTGCAACCTCGTCGCCGGCGACTCCACCTGACTGCAGACTGGTCTGTCTGACCCCTGGCCTCCGTCCGCAAGCGGCGCCGCGCCGTCGCGGTCTGAGCAGAGCTGCAGCGTCGACGTCCGCACTTTAGCGAAAATACGGACGTCCTCTCTCGATCGGCTCCGTATATATATATATATATGTGTGTGTGTGGGCGGGCGCGCTCATTATATTTGCTTCTAAAGCTCTAACCCTGTGAAATGTATAAAATAAAATAATGTCTAGAATATATTAGCTGGGCAGGTAGCCGGATACAGTCGATCGGGCTATGGTCTTCTGTGCCAGCTTTTGTTGTTGAGAGATCCAGGCGTCGGCTTCCTTTTTATCATCGTACATTCTCTGAAATTATAAATTTTTATATTGTCGACCTTTCACTTTCTTCTCTTTTTGAGGGTCCCCTCCCACCAACTTCGGTCGTAGCTTTTCTTCTTTTTTTATAATAATACAAAAGGAAGGACCGAATCGGGGGTTCTGGAATTTCTCTGACTTTGCTAAAAGGACCGTACATTTCAAGAACACTGAGTACTTGAAAGTGATGGTCCAAGAACTGTGCGTAAGCACTTTATTCTGAGAGAAATTTATTCAAGATCTAATATCACATATTAATCTGTACGTGAAAAAAAAAAAAAAAACTGACTTTGCTAAAAGGACCGTACATTTCAAATAATCTCTGTGTTTCCTCCATGAGCCACAGTAGGACATGTATATATACAGGGACGTAGTCATGTACAAAGCTACTTGGGTTGCAGCCCAACTTCAATTTCTCCCAAAATGTTTATATATATATACCATGAAATATACCATACTCACATAAGTTTCTCATAGACCAGTTGGTTAAAGCTTTGGTATAACATAGATCAAGTCACTGGTTTGATCACCAATAGAATAGGTTTCTTCTTCTTTAATTTTTTTCCTTTTCTTTCATTCTTCTTTTACTAATTTTCATTTCCTTTTTCTTTTCTGGGTCTATTCTCTTTTACTAATTATACATCAAAATATTTCTAGCTTTATCTATTCTTTTTCATTATAGGATTGAGAATAGTAAATTAGTTGTATTTCTCTAAATTCATTTATTTACAGTTGGTACAATTATTGTTAATTGATAAAATGGGTATCACATAGGTATTAAAAATAAACCCAATCATTTTCTTTCTTTCTTTCTTCTTTTACTAATTTTCATTTCCTTTTTCTTTTCTGGGTCTCTTCTCTTTTACTAATTATACATCAAAATATTTCTAGCTTTATCTATTCTTTTTCATGATAGGATTGAGTACAGTAAATTAGTTGTATTTCTCTAAATTCATTTATTTACAGTGGGTACAGTTATTGTTAATCATCACATAGGTATTAAAAATAAACCCAATCATTTTTTAAAATTTATATGCTTTTAGAAGGAAAAAAATAGCTTATTGTTATAGCCCACCCAAACTTGACATCATGATCCGTCCCTGGCTAAAATTAGACTAACCTATTTTCAATTCCTGGCTACGTCCCTCTATATATATATATATATATATATATATATATATATTAATAAAGAGTAATGCTATTCATAAGTGTTATGAATTAATTGTGTGTAGTTAGAGCCTCATTTGATGACACATGATAACACCGGATTTGGATCACTCAGGAAGAAGAAGAAGAACATGGTGATCACCCACCGGGATCAGAACCTGGAAAAAGTGAAATTAGAAGTTGACCCACAGTTGCTCTACTTCCATGTAAAACCAATGGGCTCCAGGAAGCAAACAGAATTGTCTCTACGATCAGAAATGGTCAAGCCGAGGACAAAAGGCAGAATGGCCTCCTCCGGCAGGAACAGAAGTTCCGGGGACCTTGCCGATTATCGCGGCACGAGAGACCAGGAAGCATACAAGACTCACGATGAAGATGAAGAAGAGGAGGAGGAGATGGGAATGGAGTTCGTAATTATGACAGAAGTGTTCAACGCCGTTTCAGCCATGACAATTGCATACGTGAGCCTACAAGAGGCCCACAACCCTTGGGACCCGGAGAAGCTGAGGGCGGCTGACGTGGCGGTGGTGGGGGAGCTGAGAAGGCTGGGAGACTTAAGAGAGAGGTACTTGAGGAGAAGATGTTACGGCGGAGGTAGTGGTGATATGCTGAGGGAGGCGGTGGTGCCGTACGAGGCGGCAATCGAGGAGCTGAAGAAAGAGGTGAAGGCTAGAGATATGGAGGTTGACAATCTGAAAGAGAAGCTGAAGAGCATTATTGGAGAGGCCAATAGCGGGAAGAAGAGCAGGAATTCTATGTCTAGGAGAAAGGTCCATTGCATTACTCAAGGTAACGTACAAACAGCCACTTCTGGATCAGTTTATTAGGGCATGCAATAACATGCACCTTGTAGCAATTCATGGCCACTTTAGGGCTTGAGTGACAAATCGTAGAGATAACTACAAAATAGACAAAAACCTATGGTGGAAACTAGAAGAGTTGAAACCCTATACAAGCTTTGATTTGGCTTTTTGCATATATACCACGTACAAAATATATATAGTAACTAATAGCTTGTAATCACTTGCAGTTTCAACAGCTCCTGCCCCAGAATTGTTCGAGGGGGCAATGAGCGGAGTTAGAGAGGCATCAGACACCTTCACTATAGTTCTCCTCTCTCTCATGCGTGCGGCTCACTGGGATATCGCTGCGGTCGTACGCTCCATTGAAGCCGCCACTGCCACAGCTACGAGGATCAGCGCTTCCTCTGTAATCCAAACTCAACGTGCCAACGCCAAGTTCGCTCTTCAGTCCTACATTTCCCGTAAAGTCTTTCAAGGCTTCGACCACGAGAGCTTCTACATGGATAACGGCCTCTCCTCAGTTCTCAGCCCAGACCAGTATCGCCGGGACTGCTTCGCCGAATATTGTGACATAAAAAGCATGGACTCCACAGAGCTTCTCAATATCCAGCCCTCGTGTAACTTTGGCAAGTTTTGCTCCAACAAGTACTTGGCTATTGTTCATCCCAAGATGGAGGAGTCATTCTTCGGAGACTTGGAGCAGAGACAACAAGTTGTAGAAGGCAGGAACCCTAGGAGTCAGTTTTACAGACAGTTCTTGGAGTTGGCTAAGGCGATGTGGTTGCTTCACTTGCTGGCGTTCTCGCTTGACCCTGCACCAAGTCAGTTTGAGGCTCGCAGAGGAGCTGATTTTCATCCAGACTACATGGAGAGTGTTCTCAAGTCTCCAGGACAAGTTCCTTCGGGTCAAGTTGTTGGGTTTCCCTTAATTCCAGGGTTCAAGCTTGGCAATGGGTCGATTATTAAGGCCAGAGTTTACCTTGTATCCAAGAATTAGACGTCTTGATTAGTTATCAAGAAAAGGTCCAAGTACTCCTATTGTTACTACTGTTGTGGTGCTACTCTAATGTTGAGAACTTGAGAATGTGTCACGGTGTGCAATAAGCCAATAAGCAATGTCTTTTTGCTTAAATTAAGTAATATGTATTGATGAACCGTGGTTATGATGAATTCCGAATTTATAATGTTTTGGACTTAATTTTGTTGCGGATTATAATTTACAAAAAGCAAAATAGAAACAAAATTGTTTGATCAATTGATATCTTACATTGAGGGTGGGGATGAGGACCCCCCATACTTTTAAATTGGGATTGGAGAAGAGATTCATGGGGCTGAGAATAGATAGATTAGATTCTAGATAGGATGATGTTGTGATCTTGATCGCCAATCCATTTTATTGCCATCTTATGTAAATTAAATTTGAACATTCTATAATTCACCAAGAACATAACAAGCAAGGCTTCTAAGCCATAGCTTGAATAACACCTTTATCCATGATGTATTATAAGAATTACATCACGATCACTACTACAAACACGGGCAAAGGCCACATTTGTTTTGCCACAGATAGAAATGACGGTGGAGATGGGGCTAATTGTCACGCCCTGAATTTTGAATAACCAATTCAAATCCGAAACATGAATAAACAATTAATACAAATAACGTTCTGAATTTTTTTCTCAGAAACAAACACACCACTCGCCACTCAACACAAAACTCGAAAACCTCGAGTTAATTATTACAATTCACTCTTACAAAGTAAAATTGTAAAGCTCTAAAAGAGCATAACAAACCTCACAATATAATGCTGTAATTCACATAACACTACTCTAAGCTGCCCGATCACCGTCCTGGTTCTCCTGACCTGCAGGGTTATCCGCTACACCGTTTGAATAGTGTACCGGGATTGCAACAACACAAAACCCGGTAAGCTTTTGACAGCCCGTATGAGTAAAAAGAAAGAACTGTTGATTTATTAAATTTCAGTTCAAGTAAAATTCAACAGTATTACGTCTGCAAAGAGACATCAAACCACTCATGTAAAACCACAAGGAATACATTTTCACAATCCTCAAATCACAATACACCACACTGGTCCTGCAAAAACCCAACCCACATAACACCACTTTGGTCCATCCCAACAGCACGTTAGAGCTCTAACCACATCGCTACCAGTCACCTTGGCCTAGGTGCAAGTAATGCGACATACTTCGGTTAATAATAAACCGTCGCGCTTTGGACATCCCCGTCCTCAGCACCATATACTTCGGTTAATAATAAACCGTCGCGCTTTGGACATCCCCGTCCTCAGCACACAACTTCGGTTAATAATAAACCGTCGCACCTTGGACATCCCCGTCCTCAGCACACAAACACTCCGGTTATCCTTAACCGTCGAACTTCGGACACCTCATCCTCAGAACCCTACATTCTCTAACTCTATACATCCTCCAATGTAAATCATGAATATTAACAAGAACTCATCAATCATGTTCATCACATATAATTATGGTAAGTCACATGTCAATTCATAATAATTTAATCATCCCAATTCCACACTCTTCAATGTCACACCATTCACATATAATCACGTAAGTATATATATACGTAATTATCCGCTCAGGGATAATCACTAATACCAACTATAGTTCACATGCAATAAAACCGAGAAATTCATTTGTATAGTAAAAATCATTTTACTTACCCATGGACCGTAGTTGATCAAGTCCATATGATTTTAAAACAAATATTTATTCCATAAATATTTTCACGCAATTACGACAAAATAAGGTAATTAAATTTATTCGGTTCGTAATATGAACCACGTGAGGTTTACTCACCTCTAAATTCCCGCTGCGTTTTCTTAACAGCTCAAAAACAACGATCCGAAATCGTTCACCAATCAATCCATCAACCACCTAGTCAAACACGATCTTAACTTAGAAATCATTCATAGACCACACATATACAGAAATCCAACGGTCGGATTCTAATTTAATGATGATCCAACGGTCAGATCAAATTTATATGATGATCCAACGGTCGGATCCTCACGGATCGCCCTTAGGATCATCCTCCAAAATTATCACGAAGATCCAACGGTCAGATCTTCCTGAATCGCCCTTACTAACATCTCCACAAAATTATATGAAAATCCGACGGTTGGATTCTCACGAATCGCCTTCCGAATCACTATTTCTCAAATATACGAAGCTCCAACGGTCGGATCTTCGCCCGTGACCTCACAAAGTCACCGGGACAGTCATACGATCAACATATTAAAATTTGAAGTAAAACCGATGGTCTGATCTTCGTAGATCGTAAACCGAAGATAAAACGTAAAAACCGTAAATAGTAACGTAAAAACGTAAATCCACTATTTACCAACTTTTTCTAACATAACCTTGTAATATATCAAAACGCTCATATGGATGCATAGATCATCGCCCAGATAATATAAACTCAAAATATGGTCCGACACACCGCCACATGCGGAGGACAGACGGCGGTCAACGCGGCGGTCAACGCCGGCTAACCACTTCAGATGCTAAAGTTGTCAACTACAAACTTCTTCAAAATACAGAATTGAACCACTTTAATACCTGACTTTTTCTGAGACAAGGTCTAGATCGTCCTAGATCAAGCGTTGAAGTTGGATTAATCTCGGTCGCACGATCAGATCCTAGATTGAATCAGAGGCGTCCAAAAAGTCAAACCTTGATCTAGCGGTCTACACTCAAAATCGTGATGAAAGACTTACATAGGGATGATCAGGGGGAGGAGGAGATCACGAAACTGGGGACGATCGGCCCATGCAACGCCGGAAAAGTGGTTTTCCGGCCGGGTCCGAATCATGCGTCTGGGTGGCTTCGATCCATCTTTTGGAGCAGCGTCGGAGCAAGGCGAGGCTGGGGAGCTGCTCAGCGTGCGGCGGCGACCTCGAAAAGCTCCGGGTCCGAGGCCGGAGGAAGGCGGAGGGCCGTCGTTTGGCCGGGTCGGGTCGGTCGGGACCCGAGGGTTCTGAAGAGAGACAGAGAGAAAACGCGGGGACTGTTCCGCAAATTCAACATGTTTTCGTCCTTAATGAAAAAGTCAACATTTTTTGATATTTATAGAAAATTCCCAATTTTCAAATATTCATAACTTATTCATACGAACTCCGAATATTGCGTTCCACATATGCACGAGATCGTATCGACAAGCTCTACAACTTTCATGAAGGAAGTTTTCCCAAATTTTGAACGTATAAAAAGACAACTTTCGCGAGCCCCTAAATAACGTTCGTTTTCGAAATAAAATCGTTCGAACTAATTCCACAACTTTTCCAAGCTTCGTACTCGCTCCTATTATCGTGAAATCATTTCTAAAAATCCACGGAATTTAATTTGGATTTTTCGGGGTATTACACTAATTTTTGGCATGGCCCTATATCGAAATTTTTCTGTGTCCCTTCACTCCACTAAATAATTTGTAATCGTGGGTATGGAATAGTTTATAGTTTTATAAGCTCTTGTGGCCCTACTTGGAACATTTCTTTTTCATTTTGATTTTTCATAATGCTGACTTTCTTGGACCAACGCAATAAGAAATTGGTATCCCTTTGTTTATCGAGCCAAACCGGAGAGAGAAACAAACATGACTCTCCCTTGTTCAAAATCACAAGTGTTAATGACGAATTTCGATTCATCACTCTCTTTCTCTGTCGGTATTGTTTTCAATCCGAGAGTAAAACCCTCGCAATCTTCCCTCTTAGATCTATCCACCAAGCTATGATCTACCTCTTGCCAAAAAAAAAAGCCTGCTAAGATCTACCCACTGAGGTATCTCAATCCATTTCTGCAAATCTGATGGTACATCAGTCACCGACACATCTCCGTCTCCTCCAAATCTGATGCCACTGAGGATTTGTTTGAGATTTTTATGGGTCAGTTTGAATCTGTTCTCTGATTACAAGTAATTATATTTGTTAATATAAATTGAAAGATGATGGCATAATGCAAGCTTGGCCTCGTTTGCTTGGCACCTTGTAGGTTGACTCTCCTCTGCAGCTGTCGATCCGCAACTCTTTCTCTGCGGCTTCTCACAATTGGGTCACCAATTCAGTTCTCTCTCTATATATATATGTAAATCTTTCTTCCTTTTTTCCCTTATTATAATTCCCAGAAATTGATCTCAGGTGCTTCAAGTATGGAACTTTATTTCTGCCCGGGCTTTAATTTACACTTATTGTTTGACATCTGAATTGAATCATTAAACTTGAACTTTGGGGTTTTTAGTTGTGCTTGTTATTCTATTCGATCAATGTTTGATCGTTTTTTTTTTTTTTTTTCCTTTTGACATCTCTTTGATCAATTAATTGCTTCCAGGTTGCAATACTAGTGGAGATTGAGGTTGCTTTAATTGAAATTAAAATTCTAATATGCTGTTCATGTACTGTGGACTCGAGTACAGTTGCAGTGGCAATTGAAACTCTTAAGAATCTTGATTGATTATCTGTTTGATTATCAGGTATGAAATTTCAGAAATGGGTATTGTTTCACCAATCTCTTAAGTTCCATTTTAAGTTGAACATGAGTTCTCTGTAATTCTTGTGGATAATTTTCACTGCCTTATAGTAGTCTTAATTATGTCATTCATCTTCTCTTGAATCTATTAGATTTTTTTGTGCCTTACTTGGACATACAACTCTTGAAATCATTTTTAGTTCCTATACAACATCTGTTCTCAAACTATTGATATGCTCCTTTATTCAATTGACCAACTTTCATTATATTTTACAGTTCTTCTTAAATCAAACTTGAAATTTTTTTTGTCAGGTGGTGCTATGACTTTTGTTAGAAGAATTCTTCAACCCAGGTTTTTCATTTCACTAACTTCACTCTTGGAATAGTGGAATACTCTATTTTCTGCTTTTTTATGGTAGTGTAGTTTAGGTATAATTCATTATTGTTTTCCCTCTATTGTTTCAGTAATTTGCTTTCATACTTAAGTACGAGCTGCTGAAGTTATTGTGATTCAAACTATGAGGTAAATACTTGTTGACAATTTTCTTTAAACTTCTATGTGGTTTGATTAACCTTCATAGATGCAATGCATAGTTACAAGCAAACTATTATGTGTATCTAGTTATCTACTGAGATTATGTGTTTAGTCAATTCTTTTTTGGTGACTTGGGTTTCAACCTACATCAATCTATTTTTGTGTTTGAAGTGTTTTTTCACTGCTGTCTTATCAATTTAGATGCTATTTGAACTATGATGATATTGATCGTGGTGTGCAAACGCCTGATGAATATCTGAAGTCAGGGAAACACCAGAACTGATAACATAAATGCTATATATATGGAGTTGTGGAGTTATGGAGTTAAATATGTTAACCTCAAATTATAAACTAAAACTCATGCTTTGCACTGTGGTGCTAGTGGTTTGCCATGCTTGTTATTTTTAGCAACTGATTGCGTATGATTGATCCTACAGATGTGAAAATGCTCGTTGAGACTTGCTGCTAAATTTGGCTCAGCAAGTGTAGCTGTTCTAGGATATCAAGAAGGCGCTATTAAGACAATTGCACATAAGGTTGCAGCATAAATGAGGCAAAGCTGGTATACAAAATATTCTTAGGTTCTGTATGCATTATTATGTGGTTGCTAGAAGTTGGCAATTGATCTTACATGTTTTACAGTTTGATCCTTGGTACCATAATTATTAGTGAAATGCTCTTGTTTCTTTCATGTGTTGAGAAATCTAAAGTTGTAATTGAATGGTTTCAGGAAATTTATAATTAAATATTTTGGGATGATTGATTTAGTGGTCTTTTTATTTTAATAAATTTTTTTTTTAATTGCAAATAGAGATAGTCACGGTTTGCAATGGTGGGTATTGAACCCAATAAAATATTGTTAAAATGGATTTCCTTTGGCACACTTAATTGTGGGTCCCCCATTGTCATAATTGATAATACCCACGAAAGACCGAAAATTCTATCATGCTCCGAGAATGGAGTGCTCGGCCACATCAGTACAATCCTGGCCGCACAAATCTATGCTTCAATCCTAGTCGCTCATTAAGGCATACCGGGTGACCTGTTGTTAAAGTTAGGCACAGAAGCCTTGGTCCCACATTTAGCTTTTCAAGGTCCTTTATTTCTTTCTGTACTTTGTCTTCTTCAGTTCTTCCCTTCTGCTTCTCTTTCTTTACCTCTCAAATATAAAAATATCTAATACAAATTGCAGATTTATGTTTAATCAATTTGAGTCTTCTCAAAAAAAAAATGTTTAATCAATTTGAGAATTCTTTGCTAGTTTGATCATGAAATAGAGTTCCATCGAATCCAAGGCAAGATAGAAATAGGAAATTAAATCCTTCATTTTGTCTTCAACTCTTTATTAACTGTATCTGGGTATTGGGTTTGATGGAAGCTTGAGCGGCCCTGTGAATTGGTTCTTCTAGTGGAGATTTATTTGCATATTGGGTTTTCAATTTCTTGCCTCCGTATCTATGTATGATTTTCAATATGACCGGATCGTATACGAAACAGGAAGTTATTGGGAAGGAAAGACTTGGTTAGTTGGTTATGAATTTTGAGTTCGTTCATGTTTCTGTGTGGTCATATGAAGCGATATAGTTTGATTTTGTTGTTGCTGCAAACGAGTTGGGGAGAGAGAGGGGGGGGGGGGGGGGGAATAGGATGAGCTGACTGCAGCCTTTGGATCTAGGGGAAGAGAACTGAAAAAAAAAAAAAAAAGTAAATGAATCCCGACCACAAACTTAAAATGAACGTCCAGGATTGCAACATTAGAAAACATGAGGCACTAATTTATGAGGAGAGAGGATCCTAGTCCCTGGCAAAAGGGTGGGAAAAAAAATAGTGGTTAATTTGTAACATGTGTTGATTAAATTAAGCTGGTTTGACCTAGAAGATCGGGGTCAAAATATAGATGAAATTGGATCAATTTTGAACCGGAAGTTTGAAATAATGTAATTCTCACATCCAACGGTTGGTGTCCCGAGTTTTATTTATGTTGATGGTATTGCCCCTTGAATGATGGAGATAATAAAAATAGGGTTATAAATGCTTATTCGATTGACCTACGAGATTGAGACAAAGCGACAACGAAAACAACTAAAATTTTGACCATAACTATTTCTTCTTATCATGATAACATCCAACGGTCGATTTTGATAAAATATGTTTCCTCCACCTTGTTGCTTACAGAATGTATAATTTTTTTATACAACTAATAAACAAGTTAGACCACATTAATAAGGATTTTGTGCGATCCAAAAAATAAAAACTGGAAATAGATAAATTTGACATTACCTATCTATTTATAGAGAACGTCTTCCATGCTCCGAGCTTCCCATGCTCGTCCTGTCTGGGTCCACACACGTGAGCTGCACGTGTCAATTAATTAAGGGGAAATGAATATGGGAAAGGCATAGATGGTTCCCGGTTGCATTAAGAGGTAGAAAGAAGGGCTGGTAAAATTGCAAAGTTCACTAGTCATTATCCTAGCAAAATGCAAAAGCGGCACCAGAATCCCAATCTGAACATGATTCAAATTATTGAGCAAGGAATTTCCAAAGCAATAACCAGTTTCCCAATCCCCCAAAAGCACAATCGAAGTTCCACGCCGGTGCAATGGATCGGCAAGTTTCGGGATTTCGGTCTGAGTCGACTGCGACGAGTCTGGGTCGTCGACTGACTCGGAGACCTCCTTGAGTCTGACGGATCTGCCATGGCCTGGGCGAGTTACGACGATCGAGTCTGGTCTAATGTGAAGCTTAATTACTGGACGGTCTATGTCAAGGGGATTGAGATCTGGTCTGACTCGAGTTTCGTCGCAATTGCGTTATTCCAATTTCTCTCATTGCAATCAAATCCTTGATCGAAAGTAGCAAAAACGGCAATTCGCATTCACGGCAACATTTTAACCTGAGATTTAAGGTTTGTGAATTCTGCAGCAGCAAGGATTTTGGTCTAATTGAGTTTTGTTCCGCAAGGAACAATGATTAGATGAGAAAACTGATCTTGTATGAACTTGTACTACGATCTCGGTGGTACTGCGTATGAACTTGCAGCAAGTCAGCAGGCAATTCTTAGAAATCAGAAACGCATGGGCCTTT